>NW_026728835.1:0-121899 GCF_030272615.1 Cryptomeria japonica | reverse complement strand
AATGGTTATTCAAGTGGGTTATGCCCCTCTCGCCTTAAAAAGTAAAGCTTGCGAGAAACCAATCTGATAAAACATCCAATGCAGAGTCAATTCATTGTTTGTGAAACCCAAAACTCATACACAATTTTTTTTGAAGTATTTGTGTTGTTTTTTTTTGCAAATTGACAGTTTACATTGAGGTGGTGTATACATTTCTTACCTTGCAATGTAAGAGCTATTAGAAAGTGCCCTTAAGAGTGATATCTCCCTTTGTGTGCTGACAGAAACTCCCTCATCATTATTCTCGATCTTGAGCTTCTTAAGCGCGAAAAACTGACCTGTGTTACTGTCCTTCACTTTGTATACCTTACCATAAGTTCCTTCTCCAATTGCTCAATCTTCTCCAAGTTCTCGTAAACTTCCATTTTCTTTTCCTTCTTGGAAATGGCCATAACTCCGAAGATTGCAGGTTTTGAATTATGAAAATCTACTTAAGTTAAAGCATGAAGGAATATTTCTATAGAAGAAGAATGGACAAAGAATTAAGAGTTTTAGGATTTGCCACTTAGACCTTTGTAGTGTTGAACCGTATGTCTTCCAGTGAAAAAAAAATACAGAATATCAAAAGACGCATTTATTGACCATTTAAATTTAAATTCGGACAGCATAGCATGTCTTAAGATTTGTGAATTAATTATACCCATCGATCGCTACGAAACTAACCCTCCAACTAAATACTCTGAACATCGTACATTTAGGAAGCTATGAAATAAATTTAACTTTGTTCGCATTTTATGTACAGCCTTAAATGGCCGGCAAAACCAAATACAAAATTCATTCTATTTCATTAATTTCATCTAATGTAGCTTATCACGTCGGAATATAATTGTTTTTTTCACACATATTTACAGGATTCACCGAATCAAAAAGCACACTTAAGACAAATATGCTATACTAATGTATTATAAATACATCACAAAATAACCAACAGGGATGTAGCCAACTAAACCTAAATATTGAACATTTGTGCATATATAAGTAATTAGAAATTTACTGGAGTCTAAAAAGCATTTATTGTATCTATGCAGCACTTGTTTTATCGCTAATTAGAGCGTTTTCTATTTTTCCTTTCACTAAAACTCTTTGAAAGCAGACAAAGATATTCCAAGTATTCTTGATAAGTGCTTGTCTTCTAACTATACATATACATTGCTGATTGTAACTTTGAAATTTCATTGCGATCTCGTTGGACTGAATATTTCCTCTTGATCCCAAGTGCAATATGACTTGTGCTTACCGTTAAAATATATTCACTTGTTTTAATTGTTGTGACATAGACTCACTATTTCACCGTTCAAAACCCCATTCCTCATCTCTCAAACACAGTGGCCACCATGTCATCTCCGATGGCCTCTCCTGCTGCCTCGCAACAACCTTCTACAGAAACTTCGGTGAGCTTGTTTATACATTTGTTTTCTCTTATTCATATTATTTAAAAAGATTATATCTCTATTTGTTCTTTAGTTTTCCGTAGACTTCTCATCCATCAATGCAATTGCATATACCAACATATGTCGCTGCTTGAACTATTTTTTTGCATCTGTTTACGTATTTATATATATAAATAAATTGAAACAGATGTTCTCTGCATTGTCCTTGTGCATTTGTATGCTTCAATACATCAATCTATAATCTGTCCATGCACACCAAAAAAACACCTGTAAACAAAAACACACATAGCTAGTAATACAAATTGGAAGCTTAAAAAAAAAAAGGGCTGTCGTGCCCATGCCAATGCGTATGAATGTACATGACCTTGTGTATCTATTTGGTTGTCTTCTATTATCCTTGTAGGAAGTGGAACTACATCTACAATTGACCCCACATGCACTGCTCTGCATCAACGCTGGGGATGATGTCCCCTCTCCAGTGCTTCAGCTTTTGTCTTTTGAAAAATTGATAGACGATGAAAATGACAATGCCCGGTATAAGGTTGTTTTGTCTGATGCCACACACATGCAATTGGCGATCCTCCCACCTAAGTATAGTGGCTTGCTGCTTTCAGAGACATTAAAGATTGGCACTATCCTATCATTGACAACTTATGCTTGTAGAAATGTTTGGAACTCAAGGTATGGCCCTCTATATGTTATGCTGGTTTGTTCTTGCCTTTTCAAATCTCCCTTTCCACACTATCCAGATTATTCAACCTCTTATTTTGTTCATTTTACAGGACTATAATAATATTCAGCCTTGCTGTCAAATTTACCAATTCTCCATTGCTTGGGAAACCTAGATATCTGTTTAAAGAGCAAGAACAACAAATGTTGGGTCGAGACACACCTGCCACAACTAAACGATCCCTTAAATTTGGAATTCACCTCCCACCTGTGCAGCACGAATCTTCTGTTAATATCAGCCCGATTAAAGCCTTGAACCCCTTCCAAAATAAATGGACGATAAAGGGGCGTGTGACAAACAAGAGGAAGATGCATCAATACAGTACACCAAAGTCCACTGGCCAAGTATTTAGCTTTGACATGATAGATGGTGAAGGTACTGAAATTAGAATAACTTGCTTTGGCGATGTAGCAGAAATGCATTATCATAGGGTTGAACCAGGAACATATTATACTGTGTCAAAAGGTTGCGTTAAAGAAGCTAACACTAAATGGAATAAGCTTAACAGCCATCTTGAGATAACTTTGGACAACAATTCAATATTGAAGCGTTGTGATGATGTTGTTGAAAGTGAAGCAAATAATTCTCAATTCACACCAATCAATGAAATTACATACTGCACCAACAACACTTTAGTTGATGTTATTGGTATTGTAGTTGCTGTTGGAGAACCCTCATTAATTCGCAGGAAGGATGGAAGCGAAGTAACAAAGAGAATTGTAAAAATAAATGATGCCTCAACTTTTACTATCGATGTAAACTTATGGGGAGAAACATGGCAAGGGCTAGGTGAAGATTTGAAGAGCATGCACACAAACCAAACAGCTGTTGTCCTTGCAGCCAGAAATGCTCGTGTTGGTTATTTCAATGGAAAGGTGGTCAACACAACCACAGCAACAACTCTAAATATAAACCCTTCTATACCTGAAACAGAGACACTTATGTCAAGAGGAAAGATTTCAGATGCCCTTTTACCGCTATCGTGTGTTGCTGCCCAGCTTAACTCACAATACAGTAGGATGACAATCACAGCTCTTTTAGAGCGTACAAGTGTTCTCTCTGAAACAGTTGAAAGTACTATTAGGGCTGTTGTGAGAATCATTAAAACTGATTCTTTTTGCTATCCAGCCTGCCCTTTGAAATTCAATGGAAAAGAATTTAAAAAGAAATGCACCCAGCAAAGTGATAATCAATGGTTTTGTTCAAGATGTCAAACTGCTGTGCCAGAATGCAATTACAAATACTTATTGCAGATGAAGCTCCAAGATCATACAGGGGCTCTTTGGGCTACTGCCTTTGATGAGGTTGGCACAAATATACTGCAAATATCTGCCAAGGAGCTTTACATGCTGCAGTACGATTTGACTACACAAAAAACACCTCAGTCCATTATCAAGCATGTCCTTTTGTCTTCCTTTGTTTTCACACTCTCTATTACAACAGACATGTACAATTCAGAACCCAGGCTCAAAGCAACGATAACCAAAGTTGCCAGAATTGATTACCAGGCTGAAAGTGCTCTTCTGCTTGCAGAGATTGCTCGGATGACTACAACTGCATAGTTCCAAACCAATTGGATAGTGATGCTTTCCACGTGCCTTTTGATCTTCATACAATATATAGCTTGTTCCTAGTTTTTAGTGGTCATTGACAAACAGAACTAAATTATCGGTCGTTGTCTATATCAACACTATCTAAAGTGCTTTTTGGGGTGCCTAGGACTTTTGGTTTTTGACATTGCTTTTCTTCTGTCATGCTTCCAATCATACAAAAACAAATCAAATGCAGTTTCCCTTCTTTCCAGCTTATTATCTTACATCCTTTTGTGCCTTTTTATGTTATGTAATTATTGAACAACCATGTTTTCCAAAAAAACTTATTTTTTATAACTATATTTATACTATGCTGTACAAATATGATAAGAAACAAACCATACAGATTACACATTGACGCAAATATTAAAACAAGAACCAATAGCTCCAACCTATGTTGTTTTAACACATTTCCTGATCTCAAAATCATGATTTCTATATTGTACTATTTCACCACGCTTTCCCTGCCCATTTCAAATTATAATCTGCAATGTCAATATCTTGTACAATGTTCTTTTATGTTTATTGTTATTATATATTCAAAGCATTTTGTTGACCTGTCTCTTTCTTTTATTGTAATATTTTGAATCCTTTTAGATACGTTTTGATGCTTGGTCCAGACACACTTATTCTTCTCATTAATGTTGAACTGTAAATTAAAATGCAATTTTTGAGCATCCAACAGCTTTCATATTCTTCTTTGTATTCATTCAATTTATGTAAATGTTTGTTGCCTTATATGTTCTCTCCAATATTTACTGCCATGCACAAAGATAAATCTCCATTTATGTATCACGATATACAAAGATACCTATAGATTTCTATGTCCATTTACATATATTTCCATACACGTACATGCATACATATGGTCCTCCACAGCTGCATACTCACATACACACAACCATATATGCATCTCTATACATGTACATACAAAGGAAGGCATTCACAACAGATATATATACACATGAACAATCTTATATATCTTGAAAGTTATGTGCCTGCATACGTAAGTAAATCCATCTGCAACATCTTTTTTATGTGCATGTATGCACCACTGCATAAATGATTGTATGTATGTGCTTGTGCTTCTGTATAGAAATACGTACACATGTATGTGTATATCATGAAAATTGGTATATACATTTATAAAGAAAAACCATACAAACACATTTTGACATAGCTGCAAAGTACCACACACCTATAAACATGCTCACACAAAGGAAGCCACTCACGGTGCATAGATATGAACATGCACAACATTGTGTCTCTTGAAAGTTATGTACCTACATATGTAAGTAACCTTGTCTCTAGCCATATTCTTTTATGTGCATACATGTCTCAATGCATGTATAGTTATCTGTATGGTCATGTGCTTAATCTTTGTGCAAAAGTATTTAACATGTGCAATTCAAAGATTGCATCAAACAGAAGTTTCAAATGTAACTATATAGATTACAACATAGACACAATCTTTACCGGTTGTTTCTTGCACACTCAACATCTTATATTCTCTGTTCATTTAAATTGTCTTAAATATTAATGCAGAACACACCACAAGGATGCAATCTTAGGAAAGCGAAAAAAAGAGAACAAAATTGTCGCTATTATGCACAACATAGAGAAGAAATCTCTAAAAAGCGTCGCCTGGAGCGAATGAAACACAAAATGCTCTTGCCTACACCTGCACCATGCGACACCCCACAGATGATGGATTCAGATTCGCTTATTCTGAATCAAAGCCTTCCTTTCTCATCTGGCCGGAACAGTATTGTATCACAACAAATACAACAACCTTCATTGCATAGTAGCAAACTACAACAGAAACATGTAACACAAAACAAGCAGCCTCTATACCATCAGACAATATTGCAGCCTACAACAACACAACCATGCACAACAAATTGTTTCTCTTCTGTACAGTACATTCAAACATTGCAAGCCTTCCGCCATCACATTGATTCGCTGTCCATGCTTCAAACATGTAGTATTTGTAAGGAAAGATATATTGGAATGCTGCTACGCGGGAACCAACAACATATTATTTGTTCAAGATGCTTTTCTGAAAATGGTGTTCATCGTTTCTCCTTGGCAAATAACTTAGACCCAGGCGAGCAACCTATTGTGTTAAAAAAACTTACCCAAGTAGAAGAGATGCTTATAGCTAGGGTTGCTCCTGTTTTGCAAGTCAGACATGGAAAAGGTGGCCAATACAAATATTCTGGTCACACAATAAGTTTTCCCCAAGATATTTCAGAAATAGCAAAGCTTTTGCCACGAAGACTAAAAGACCTTGAAGTTCTTATTGTCCACCGAAGTAATATACAAGGCACAAAATATGATTGTTATGTGAATAAATTCCATGTTATGGATGCATTGAGCTATAAAATACAACATGACCAGTACTATAATGATGTTGTCATAGACTTTGATGCTGTCAACCTGCTTCCTAATACTACAACAGATATATCAAATATGCTACACTCTTTAGAAGAACATACTGATGTATCAGGTATTCCACCAACAGAAGACCTTCTGGACAATTGCAATGAATATGATGCAAATATGTCATCGTCTTTTATTCCAAAACTGCCTACTCCACCCCGCGAACTAGATATAGTTAAAAGAACCTTGCAGTTAGATGCTAATACCAATAATAATATGCCTTGGCCTGAAATAAACTTGTCTCCGATAAATGAATATAATACAATAGGCTTGTTAAGCATGGCATTCCCAACCCTTTTCCCATCTGGAGTTGCACTTCCACTACAGCCACGTATCAAGCATGTTCATTTACATGAATATGCTCTCCACTTACTTAGATATGATGATCAAAGATTTGGGCAGCATGTTAGATTCTGGTATTATATTTACAATCTAATTATGAGACATCGTTCGCAACAATCTGCAGCTATCTTCATTAGAACTAATTTGGGAGAGTCTATCCCAACCACTATCGAAGCACTCCATGGACGATTGCAAAACACTCCTGATGATCAGCTGCCTAATCAATTGTTGCGTTTTGGTGCAACACTTCGAGGCACCCGTGCATATTGGCGTAAATCTAGAAAAGAGCTTACTGCAATGATCTTCCAATTGGGGCCCCCAACACTGTTCTTTACGTTAAGTTCAGCTGATACCAAATGGCCTGATTTGCATAGGCTTTTCACTGAAAATGATGGCCAAACCACACAGTTTACAAGAAAACAACTTACAGACCATGTGATCTACAATCCACATATAACAACATTATACCTTCACAACAGATTTACAATATTTCGTGAAGAAGTTATTCAAAAGTTGTTCCAAGCAAAGGATCATTGGTATAGGTATGAATGGCAACATCGAGGCTCAGGCCATATTCATGGCTTCTTATGGCTCCCTGGAGCACCAAATATGGAGACCATCAATTGGACAGATGATAATGAGGTGCAGATGGCAAAAACTTTCTTCGACCAATATGTTTCTGCTTGAAATCCTCGCATTGCAGCAGACCGCATGAATGCAATGCCCTACACTGCAATGGATGACCCTTGCCTAGCTGATACAAAAAAAATCTTCACCATGGATGCTACATTGGATTATGAAGCATTGGTTAATACTTTACAGAGACACACAAAATGTACAGAACATACATGCCTCAAGAAAAAAGGTCCCACATTTGAATGTCGTTACAAAGCTCCATGGGTTCAACAAGAGATGTCTACATTGACAGTTGACAATGACAACAACCCATGCTATAAACCTGCAAGGAATGATGATCGTTTGAATATTCATAATCCTTGGATGCTTTCACTATGGAGAGCTAATATTGATTGTCAACCAGTCACTTCAAAAAAAGCTGTCCTCCAATACATTTCAAAGTATGCTTCAAAATTAGAAAACAAATCGCAATCCTATATTGAAATGCTGAAGACAATACTAAATACAAGTAAATCTGAAGATAGCATTTTATTAACATATCAGAAATTTATGATGGGCATAGTAGTAGACCGTGATATCAGTGCACAAGAAACTTGCCATATGTTACAGAAATTGCCTCTTCTAAGTTGTAGCCGACAATTTGTCTCTCTAAATGTTGGCAAAAAAATACTGCACCGTGTCATAAAATCAGATAATGGAGCTGACCTTTCCACAACTTATATCCATGCTTATATGCAGCGCCCTTTTGAATTAAATGCAACAAATTTGCTACAATCAGCACAAGGGTTTTCATATAATTCTCAACGCAAAAAAACAAAATGGCACATCAGGGATAAAAAAGCAATTGTGACTGTATATCCTCAGTTTATAGAGCCTCCAAATGAAGATACCAATCAGTTTGAGATTTTTTGTTTGTCTGAATTGCTGCTATACAAACCATTCCGTGACATCCCAACTGAAATAGGAGCTTCAAAGGAACAAATTATAAAAAATTGGAAAAACTTTAAAAAGACAAATTACAACCGTTTGGGAAATCAATAGATTATAGATGATTGCAGCCTTCCAAACGAAGATGACAGTGACAATAATGGTTCCCAACATCAAGATGATACAAATCTGTACGAGTGGGAGCAGATCTCACAAATGGGAGCTACAAATAACTTTGTCCAGAATGATCTGCAAATGCTAGGCCGTCGTGATTACGATATTAGCCACTTTTGGGGAGCAACTGTTGTGGTTGATCAACTAGACTCCACTGCCCTTCAGTTCATAGCTACAAGCAAGCTAACACCCCAACACACTAGCATGCAAATCTCCAACCAAGACACAAAAAAAAAACAGCTATCGCCTCAGCAACAAGTTGCGCTCAACATTATTCTACAACATCATAATAATCAATCTGTAACAACACCTTTACAAATGATTGTTCAAGGCACTGCTGGCACTGGTAAATCATTTTTAATAGATTGTATTAGAAAAGAATTAAACATATCTCCACCTATGATGGCAAACCCATTGCTTGTTTTAGCACCAACAGGAGTTGCTGCATTTAATATACAAGCGACAACAATCCATGCAGGGTTGCGCATACCTATAAGAGAAATGCATCCTTTGACAGGGCAGTCATTAATGACATTGCAAGAGCAATTGAAACATATCAAATATATTCTGATAGACGAAATGAGCTTTTTGGGCCCGAAACTACTACTTAAGATAGATAACCGTTTACGCCAAGCATTCCCTAACAAACAACATGACAACTTTGGTGGCGTGTCCATGATTCTTGTTGGTGATCTTGCTCAGCTTCCCCCTGTAATGGATAAACCTGTATATGCTTCGCACTCTACAGCCCTCAGTTTATGGCATTCTTTTACTATTGTCATAACATTGGACACTATTTTCCGCCAGCAAGCTGCATCTATAAGACAACAACAATTCAGAGCACTTCTTCACAACTTAAGAAACGCTCAAGCACTCCAACATGATTGGCAGTTTCTGATGTGCCAGACAAATGCAACATTAACTATTCAACAAAAGAAAGATTTCGACTCTTCGATCCACCTGTTTGCAACAAATGAATCTGCACGCTTGCATAACAGGAAAATGCTCAAAGAATTAAATTTGCCTGTCGCTCTAAGTTTAGCTAAAATTGCTAAGCAAACAAATACTGAATATGACACCAATGAACAACTACCATTGGAAGTATTACTTTCTATTGATCAGCAAGTGATGTTAATAGCTAACTTGTGGATCAAAGTTGGCCTTGTTAATGGCGCTATTGGTCTCATAAAACAAATTGTATATGAAAACAATACAAAACCACCGGACTTGCCAAAATATGTGGTTGTCCAATTCAACGATTATAATGGACCTCCATGGGATATAGCACATCCAAAAGACATACCCATTTTGCCAATAACGCGAGGCAGGCGTACGCAAGTGCCTTTAACAATGTCTTGGGCCATCACTATTCACAAATCCCAAGGTCTTACATTAGACAGAGCTACCATTGACATAGGTAATACTGAAAAGCAAGGGCTCACATTCACAGCTATTTCAAGAGTGAAGACAATTGATGGAATACGGATCAAACCACCATTCTCTTTTGAAAGGTTTTCCAAACTGCAAAATAATGCTTATACAACCATTAGAAAGAAAGAAGAAACTCGTTTGCAGCTGCTCTCTGCGCAAACAGATATCTATTCACCTTAAAATCTTTTGCTCCAAAACCATCTTTGTTACATTCCTCTACTTTCAACAAGGTAATTACAATTTTACATTGTCATACATCTTCACAACATGCACTTTCTTAATCGTGCCTCGTACTAACTCTTTTTCCCTCATTGTTCATTTTAGATTGCATTCATTCTAAGACATCCTCCATGCTCCATTGAACACCACACACAAATCTTCCTATCTATACAGTCTTCAATGATTGTCTAAAGATATATCAGGTATAATACAGCTGCAATGCATTGCGCATTCACATCACTCACTGCTCCAACATATACAGCTATCTCAGGTATGATATGTCACTTTTATTGCTTAGAATATACTCTGTTAACAAACTTTTATACTCCAACATTGCTTGATGTCAATTTTATACTATGTTCTTTTTGACTGCAAAACATGTGTTCCTCACCCCATAATTAACTTTCTAAGTATTTTAACACTAAAATGAGTATATTTCTAATCAGTTTAAAACTTTATACAACTCGAACATTTGTAACAGCTTTTATGAATCTCATTGTTAGAGGAACTGTGTATTATACCTCTGATAAGTTTTGTTACAAAAGTGTCTCTTGCATTCAAAAGTTACTGCTGCAACATAAACAACTCTCCCAGGTATGATATTTACATTTTTTTGGCTTCAAGCATACTTTATTGACACCTTTTACTGCTCTAACATTGCTCTCTGTCACTTTTAACTAACTTCCCTCCTTGTACGCCAGCTACAGTACATTGCCTCTCCAGTGCAAACCTTCTCAATCAACCATTCAGTCTAGTTTTCCTACTGCAAATTGAAGGTATGCATACCTACCCAACACATATAGTTTACATTCTCTTCTTTTTATGTGGCCATGTAATCCTTTCAAGGCATATTCTAACAAATCTTCGAATAAAATCAATTAATAAACAAACTTCTCTTTACCACGCCACTTCAGTTGTTTTGGCACATAAATTGTATATATGTTGAATTTAAGAAACTAATTCTATTTCTTCTTTTTGTTGTAGAGATACATATTAACAAAGAACAACATACCCATGCTTGCACTCTTCTCACTTTTCAAGTTAGCACTCGTTGTAGCTAAAAAGTCTTCTCAATGTCAATTATACAAAGTTATACACAAAAAAAACAATGCTATGCTTACTCTGTTCTTTTTCTCTACAAAACATGAACTTTCTAACTCTTTTAAAACTACAATGAATATATTTCTAATCAATTTTAAACTTTACACTACTCAAACATTTCTAACAGCTTTTATTAATCTCGTTGTTAGAGCATCTGTGTATTATCCTCTGATAACTTTTGTTACAAAAATGTTTGTTCCATTCAAAACTGACTGCTGCAACATAAACAACTCAACCAGGTATGACATAACAATCCTATGTTTAGTCTGTTCTTTTTCTTTGTTTTTTTTATATGCAAAGATAGAAAAGAGAGAAATAATAGTATCTAAGTTTCTATATATGCTATGAAACATTTGTTTCAATGTATACCACTATTAAGCTCCATCTCACAGTATCAGATATATCTATCTGTACAATTTGACAGTTAAATAGAAGACGACATAAAACTTGTGGATGACTGCATCTTTCCCTCTCATGTGAAACTTTTGTTTTACAAATACTTTCCAGGTGTGATTTCAAAGGAACGATGCAAGGCTTGCAACACACCAGGCAACCTGAGCCAATCTCAAAGCCTCCAATTTCCATATGCCAGTTTTCAAGATTAGGGCATAGCAGGTAAGGGCTTATAATATAAAACAATAGCCCAATTTTCTGTTTGCAATGCAAATGCATTATTGTAACTTGTTAATTATTAAAACCTTCTCGTACGTTATTTCATTACAATTTATGTTTCGTAATGTACATTGCTACTTTTTGAATCATAAAAGATTCTTTTCCTGCTAATGCATATCAACATATGAAGTTATTACTACAAGATTCACATATGTTATTTTACTACAAATTATGTTTCATATTGTACATTCGTACTTTTCGAGTAATAAAAGATTCTTTCCCTGCCAGAGCATATCAAGATATGAAGGTGACTTGGTGGCAAAATGCTACTTTACAAAGCACAAGTTAGTATGGGATGCATTCCATGGGGCCCTGAAGAGAAAGATACAGATACAATTAGCTTTCTAACTCTTTTAACACTAATATGAATATATTTCTAATCAGTTTTAAACTTTACACTACTCAGACATTTCTAACAGCTTTTATTATTCTCATTGTTACAGCACCTGTGTATTATCCTCTGGTGACTTTAGTTACAAAAGTCTCTGTTCCATTCAAAAGTCACTGCTGCAACATAAACAACTCACCCAGGTATGACATTAACTTCCCTTTGCCACGCCACTTCAGTTCTTTTAGCACATGAATTGTATATATGTTGAATTTAAGAAACTAACCATATTTCTTCTTTTTGTTGTAGAGATACATATTAACATACAACAACATACCCATGATTGCACTCCGTGTCGATTACAACCAAACATTTTATTGTCATATCTAAATTTATACTTTATATCTGCTTTCCAACTTTACCAAATTAATCCTTCTGACGTGCCTTTCTTCAATGCAGGCAAAACCTTTGACCAACCACACTAAATCACCTTTCCTATTTCACCAATATCCATTCATTTTGTTCCCCATATTTCAGGTCGTATTCCTTTTGCTTTCTTAAAATAATTCACATTTGACCATTATAGCTATTGACCACTTCTCCCATTCTTTATTCTAATGTTTTATCTCCTCATTGCAAACAGATTTAAATATCTCAAATCTATGACTGTGTTGCCCTTGCAAAAATTGCAGACAACAAACAAGAAAATTTAGGGTGTTTTCAAACTTCACTACATTCCAGATTTATGACACTAATCAGGTCAGTTACAAATTTCAATCCTTCTTTTTGTTGTACACAAACATATTAACAAATAACAACATACCCATGCTTGCACACTTCTAACTTTTCAAGTTAGCACTGGTTGTAGCTAAAAACTCTTGTCAATGTCGATTATACAAAGTTATACACACAAAAAAAAATGCTATACTTACTCTGTACTTTTTCTTTGCAAAACATGAACTTTCTAACTCTTTTAACACTAAAATGAATATATTTCTAATCAGTTTTAAACTTTACATTGTTCAAACATTTCTAACAACTTTTATTGATCTCATTGTTAGAGCATCTGTGTATTATCCTCTGATAACTTTTGTTACAAAACTATTTGTTCCATTCAAAACTCGCTGCTGCAACATAAATAGCTCACCCAGGTATGACATAACAATGCTATGCTTACTCTGTTCTTTTTCTTTCTTTTTTTTAATATGCATAGATAGAAAAGAGAGAAATAATAGTATCTAAGTTTCTGTATATGCTATGAAAAATTTCTTTCAATGTACACCAATATTAAGCTCCATCTCACAGTATCAGAAATATTTATCTGTACAATTTGACAGTTAAATAGAAGACAACATAAAACCTATGGATCATTGCATCTTTCCCTCTCATATGAAACTTTTGCTTTACAAATACTTTCCAGGTGTGATTTCAAAGGAAGGATCCAAGGCCTGCAACACACCGGGCAACTTGAGCCAATCTCAAAGCCTCCAATTTCCATATGCCAGTTTTGAGGATTGGGGCATGACAGGTAAAGGCTTATAATATAAAACCATAGCCCAATTTTCTGTTTGCATTGCAAATGCATTATTGTAACTTGTTAATTATTAAAAGCTTCTCATACGTTATTTCATTAGATTTTATGTTACATAGTGTACATCGGTACTTTTTGAATAATAAAAGATTCTTTTCCTGCTAACGCATATCAAGATATGAAGTAATTATTAAAAGATTCTCATACGTTATTTTATTAGATTTTATGTTGCATAGTGTACATTGGTACTTTTTGAATAATAAAAGATTCTTTTCCTGCCCAGCATATCAAGATATGAAGGTTACTTCATACCAAAATGCTACTTTGCAAAGCACAAGTTAGTATAGGATACATTCGATTGGGCCCTAAAGAGAAAGGTAGACATAGAATTAACTTCCTACCACTTTTAACACTAACATGAATATATTTCTAATCAGTTTTAAACTTTACACTACTCAAACATTTCTAACATCTTTTATTATTCTCATTGTTACAACACTTGTGTATTGTCCTCTGGTGACTTTCGTTACAAAAGTGTCTGTACCATTCAAAAGTCGCTGCTCCAACATAAACAACTCACCCAAGTATGACAATTACTTCCCTTTGCCACGCCCCTTCAGTTCTTTTAGCACATGAATTGTATATATGTTGAATTTAAGAAACTAACCATATTTCTTCTTTTTGATGTAGAGATACATATTACCAGACAGCAACATACCCATGATTGCACTCCATGCCGATTACAAACAAACATTTTCAGGTCATTTCCCGATTTATACTTTATATCTGCTTTCCAACTTTAGCAAATTGCACTTCATTCAAGTTGCAATAGTTACAAATTGCCTCTTACAAATCTATGAAGGTTGACTTGCTTGATAGGCATGACCTTCCTCACCATGATAAGCAAAATATATATTGCCAGTTCCTCTTTCTTGTCAGATATTACTTGTTACTCTCATTTTCACATGCCAAATTTTTTTTGTATTTATTAAATTATTTTATAAATTGTAGCATTGTACTATTCAATAAAAGTAACACTTGAAAAATTCCCAAGTTACAAGCTTTAAAACTCTTTCTATACTGCAATTTTAATGTATATTTATTCTACTTTACCAGGTCATTTGCTCACTCCATGCTACTAAACATGACGTAAATAATATATTTAACTCTTCATTCATTGAAACACAAAATTCACTTTTAAATGTGCCCAACACTTTGATACACAACTTTAAAATTTACCGTATTCCAAAATTTGCAGGCTTTACAACTCAGCAGGCGTTGTAATTTAAAACAAGTTGATCGCATTGGCTTAATGCTGTTCCTCATCAAGAAGTAAGTTGTTCTCATTTAGGTTTAAACCTTGCATATTTCGTTCTCTGTAACACTTTTTATTGCTGACAAATATATTTACTTGATTTCCATGCACTGCAGGTCAATCCGTCATCAGCCATTACACCTCTTGCAGCGTTCAACAACTTTCAAATTATTTGATTCTTTCAAACCTGCTGTTTTACATCTCACAGCCCTATGTTCTCAAATATTAACATGTTCAAGATTACTACACCGTTACCGTATCATGTTTTAAAGAGTCGTTAAGATCTAGACTCCCACAGTGACTGCTTACACTTATTGACATTGTAACATTCACGGTTTCTTGCTTGTGTTACTCTCTTCCATCATTGCTACATTTAATTCAATGTTCCCCTTTGCTGAAATCTACTATGTTTGACAACTGAATTCAATGAATGAGCATAACTTGCTGCTTTCTCTTCACCCTTGTGCAAATTTGTCACTCAAATATTAATATTTTCTATACAAAGTTTTGGCTTCTGCTATGATGCATTTTCTTTGCGGTAATTTGGTAAAAAAGAGGTCAAATAAATTTGCAAAATTCACGCTGCCAAATGCTTATTTAATTGTCCATACTTAAAAAAATACTGCACATATTTCTGCTTCGTTAACCAAACCAGTTCCCCGAACCATTTTACCTATCGGCTTCCCGTTGCGCGCACAATAGCGTGCAACTGCTTGTGTAATGATGTTTTTAATAATCTGTGGATGCACGAAGTTAGTTATGATGTTTTTAAATAGAAAATTTATTTTTTATTATTGGATTTTGCAGATTTCTATGGATCTTACAATGTGTGTCGTTACTACCTAGAAGCCAAAACAATAGCTATAAGCAACTAAGTCACATAGAGAGAACAAAAAAAATCCTCAAAATCCAATGTACCGTTTAAGATCTGTGGGTGCACAAAGTTAGCCATAACAAATACTAGTGCTCTTCCCTTCGTGTTGTTTGAGCGAAATGGCTATCCAACTAACAAAATGATTCTCTTGTTAGTTGTTAAAAGTGTTTTACAATCAAATAAAATAGTTGTGTAGACACCACCTTATGTGAGTGTAGACATCATTTTGATAGTATTTTCAATTAAATGGTTGTGTTGTATTTGTTGTAAAATATATCATTGATTATTTTCAAATTTATGAATTGAATGCATGTGTTTTGCTTTTTCAATCTATGGAGTGGAATGAACAAGAATAAATAGATAGTGATGTAATCATGTATATTACATGCTTGTTCCCGAATATGTTGTTTAGTCTCTAAGATATGTGTTTGAGTCTTCGAAATGTATTTATAGTTAAAATTTTGAGAGAATTTCTTAGACAAAAATATGAAGTTAGAGAGAATATTTGAAACTTTTGATATTAGATAAATGCTTAAATTATTGAATTCAGAGACTAAGTGTAAATTTGTGCTTGTTTCACTACTCTTTGACTTGAACAAGGAAGAAAGAGATAATAGATGCTCTTTCTAAAAATATTACATAAGGTTATAACATTACATCAATATATCGTAACAATAATGTAAAGGGCCTATTTGGTGTTGTTAGGGATGCAACTATTGACCAAATGAGAATGTCTAAATGGTTGTTTTTAGAAATTAATCGTATCAATATTAACATTTGTTCCATGAAGAGAAAAAATGAAGCACTTGATAAAGAGATGGTATTTCCGAGCCTGAGGAGGATGAGAAGAAAATATTGGTGATTTTTATAAAAATTGCCAAAGATGTCAACATCTTAAAAACTAATTATGAGGAATGTATTGGAGTGCTCGAGGCTAAGATGAAGAATATTAATGATAATCTTATTAATGTAGTCAATATGAGTTATAAATCCACTCAAACCATTGTGAACAACATAAAGGTGATGGATGAAAAATTACAGAAGTTCCAAGTTCCAAAGTCTTCTAGAATAATACTTATATTGATCCGAATAATGTTGATAAGGGTAAACGGGGTATTGATGAGAAGGGCCTATAAACTCAACCTCGAGGCAACTTAAAGAAGTCCATGGAGTAGGCAAAAATTGATTTGCATGATATAAATAATCTGTCTCATAATCTTGATCAGTGGCTAAGGTTGTGGAAGCACTCAAAAACCCCATTAGTATCATGTGGGTATGCTTCCTATTTTTTGCTATCATATGTTGGTGTCTTTCTCACTTGTGTGTTTTTGAGTTTTTGTTGATTGTTGGCTATTGGTTGGTTGTGAGTATCCTTATGACAACATTTTGTATATAAGGTTTCAGGTCCCTTCAAAACTTGTTTTACTCGTAATAAAAAACAATAGTGTGACCACCATCACACTGTTTAAGCATTCACACACCATCTCAAATATTTTGTTAAAAAACCGATGAATCTTATTTTTTGGATTTGATTTATAGTATGCCACATTCTTACTCTTAGTTTAAAAAGATTTTTTTTTTGAATTGATTTATTTTATTTTTTATATTATGTGATTTCAATATTGTCATGGAGTTTTAATATGATAATTTTGTCAAAAAGGAGAAGTGTAATAAGCTTTTTTTGAATTCAACTATGAGCATAATATAACTATGTGTATAGGTATGATTAGTTATATATGTGTGTGTGTGTGTGTGTGCGTATATATATATATATATATATATATATATATATATATATATATATATATATATATATATATATATATATATATATATATATATATATATATATATATATATATATATATATATATATATATATATATATATATATATATATATATATATATATATATATATATATATATATATATATATATATATATATATATATATAAAACTGGCAAAATTACACATGCTATTTTTTAGTGGAATTGTTCATTTATTCCTTTCTTTCATCATTTTCCAAATATTTTCTTTATGGTTTGTAATTATTATCTTCATTTAATTGTTAATTTTGAATTTCTTTAGTAATCATCGACAACTTTGCTAACTGTTGATCAAGGATAAGATGTAAAATAAGTTAATATTTGTTTGATTTTAGAAAAGGTCATCCAAATATATATTTATATCCTAAGGTTAATGATATATTAATTTTCTTTTGTTTCACATGAACCTTTTTTTCATATTTAAAATAATCAACAAACTTAGAAGTGATAACAGACATCAAGCTTCCACAATCCATGAGATATTAATCTTGACTATTTCTGGATTACATTGTGTGTGAATTTTTTGCATCAACCTTTTGGATCACACTCCATGATCCATCATCAAGATAATAGAGAGCATGCATAAGTGAGAAGATGTCCAAGAAGCAAACCAAGGTAGCTAAAAAGGAGGGAGGAGGCACAACGATCAAAGAAGGGTGACATCTTCTCACTTCTACATGCTCTCTATCATCGTATGTGTGTGTGTGTCCTAAAATTCCGACCCCCATAATTTCGAACACGTTTTAGGTCCTCACTTAAGCGACTACACTTCTCTCTCGACTAAGACCTCTTTCTACACTTTCATCCCGAGTCTCTTCCTATTGTGACCCTTATGCTACCTTAAGACCCCGTTCGAGCCCCAAGATAGGGTACGACAAGGGTGTGGCGCCCCTGTCCTCCCTCTTAGGGAGACCCTAAGATGGGTCCATTCGGCACCTTTTGCATAATTTCATTCTTCAGGGATTGCAATCTTCCTTTGTCGGCCTTCAATGGATGAAAATTAATCCTCTTGGGCATGTATAAAAGTACATTCAATTCCCTCATTCGATAGAGACGAAGGACAATTGCGATACATGGGCAAGATAAGGATAATAAGAGAAATTCAAGCGAAAGGTCTTCATCAAACATTCAAGTCTTCAAGCATCCACCAAGATATCTTCTTCATGTGTCTTCTGCATTCATCCATTGGAGCAACATTACAACATTCATTTGGAAGCATGTGTGTGTTAGGGTTTTTTCATGTTACATGCCATTTCATACAACATTTGTGATTACATTCAAGAAGGAAAGAAATCATCATCATCAATTGCAGATCTACAAGGTATACAATTCCATTATTTACATTTAAGAATTTGCAATTACTTTCTTTCAAGGTTGATTCCTCAATCGGGGTTTGACTGAGGCAAACCCCTATCCACAATCCTTATTCCCTTCTTTTCTATGTGTAGGTTGCAGGTGCACAACTGTAATTGAAGGATTGGACTCCCTTTACAAAGACAAAAAAACCCTTTTCGGCGCGTGGATTTTTCGAAGGATCGTGTGCACTTTCAACACGATCCCGATGACTTTTTCCAAATTTGCAGGGCAGATCCACATCAGTTTGAATATCTCAGATCCAAAATTTAGAGCGATCTTGAACAAGTAGCTCCTCATTTCATTCATTTTATCTCCCTTTTCTACATAGTCAGCAAGTCAACATATCTACTTGCAAAAGAGGGAAAATCACTTTCCAACCCTTTCAATCCACTTGGAATTAATATCCTTGTTTCCCTTGGATTTGGATCTAGTGGATTCAAGCCCCTCTTTTGAATGTAAAGTTTCTCCCAAGTGAAAATCATCCTAGTGACTTCCTTTCTCTCTCCTAGGTGGGGAGTCACTAGGGTCCAATTTTCCACTTTACATTTTGGTGAACCCGACGTCTTACACTCTAATTCTGATCTCTTATTGTTAGATCTGAATTATTGCAATTTGAATTTCAAACATTCATTTCCATGTTTAATCTTTTTACAAAATTTAGAGGTTAATTGCATAAAAACGCTAATTTTTCTTTTTGACAAAATTAAGCTTGTGAAGTGTAGCATTTTAATTGCTTGTTTGAGATCTGATTTCTATTTCAAAATTGTAATTCAAATTTATCTTTTCATTCTAAAAATTATGTGGTTAAAAGGCAAAACCCTAATTTTTAAGAATCTCCTATTTCGACCTTTGGCTACTAATTTGACCAATCTAGACATCTCCAAATCGACAGTTTTTTTGAATTCTCCAATAAAATCATAATTTCTATCATCCCTGAAAATTTTTAAAAAAGTTGGTCGGACTGAGTGCACTTTGCACACGGTCCCTAACTTTTTTCCCGAAATTTTGGGAGTTGGAATTGACTGTATTTTTATGCTTAAATCCAAAACATTGGTGTACTTTATCAATTTTTGCACCCCTTAAGGTCAAATACAAATTCAAATTTCTACACTTAAATTTATTTTCATAAAAAGGTCCTAATTTTAGATCTTCTTTTCAATTAAATTAAGATTTTAATTAAGAGACTTTCAATGGCAATCAATGGATTAGATTTATTTGCTATTTCACATATGATTACATTAATTTTAACATATATTTATTATAATCATGTGTTTGATTTCATGTTACTTCTTTTCATTCATAACACTTAGTCATATTGTGTTGCTTGGATTTCAAAGTCATTTCCTTTTCAATTTGATCTCAAAGCTTTCGTGTATCATTTTTGATGCATTATGGGGATATTAACAAAATGCATTTCATGTATTAATCACCTTAAGGCTTTTGTAGATCACAACCCAAGAAACCTAATTCTTGCACCTCTCCTAGAGTATCCTGTGTGAATAAGATGAGAGCTACTATATCAACCAATGATCTTTTTGTAAAAGAGAAAGAATTGGAAAACAATATGGACCCATCCTCTTCTTATACACGTACCCTTGAGCAAGGGGGGCAAAATCATAATATCAACATTCTTACATCTTTAGACCCTCCTTATTCTCCTAGGACTTATCTTTAACATCAAAGTATATATAGAGAGGATGATGTTTTTCATGATCTTTCCCCTCGCATAGAAATGAGTAAAGATGAACCTTTAGATGATGAAGATGTTCATCACAAATCTCCCCAAAAGGATAAGCCTGACACAGGAAAGAAGGTTATCCTTTCCCATGATATTCCTTCTTCATCTATAAAACCTCTCATTCCACCTTACACATTTGGTTTATAAGAAATTTATGATCTTATTCCCCCAAATTTCCATTTGCAACATTCTTACAGTTGTGGCTTTAATATAATAACAAAACAAGGTTTTAGAGGACAAGGAATTGGGAAATTTGAACAAGGAATCTGTATCCCTATAAACCCATTTATTCAAGCTACTACAGAACGCCTACAAAGAGAAATTCCTCTCTCTAAGGATGAACTCCTTAGACTTGAAAATTTTAATAACTATCTTCAAAAGCAACAAATCAAAAGAGCCCGCAAGAATGCTTCTTCTTAAAAACATCCATTTTTCTCATTTCATCAAACCCATGATCATAATGCTGATGATTGGCCTGATTTTCAAAAATCTATTCAAGATGGCATTGACAATGGCAAAATTATAATTGTGTATGATAAAGCTTCTTCTTCTAATTATTCTCCTCTTCCATGTCAATAAAATCACTTAAAACACATTTATCTTCCTGATAGACTAGCGACAAAAATCTATTGGAGATTAAAATTTGATAAGAATATTTCCTTTCCTCCTAGAAATCCAATCAAGAATCTTAAGCAAGTGAAAGGTGAGAAATATGGAATTTTTCATGATTCATATTCATATTCTCTTGGGAAATTTCATGCATTTAAGAATTTTTTTCAAAAGGAATATGATCATGCACGAATTTCTCCTACAATAGATCTAGATGTCTTCCTTGACATGAACATAGTGCCTTAGCACTTCTTTTATTTTCATGTTGCTCTTCACCCGATGACATAACTAGCCAACTTAACTAGGGTCTCTTTATCATTTGTGGTGGTATTGTTTCAATTTTAATAATTTGGGGTAGCAAAATGAGGCTCACTTCTTCTTCTTTTTTCCATTAATTTCTCTTCATGCATTATTCATTATTAGATCTCCTTTCTTGCATAGAGTTAATCTTATGAGAGCATATAATTGTTCTTGGGTTTTTAATATTTGCTTGAAGAGGAGCATCTTTAATGAGTAATACACTTCTTCTCTTGCTTTCATTCTATTGGAAAAAGTAACTATTCTACGGTTTTGATTATTTACAAATATGATATGCCCCTAGCATAGAACGGTTTCCTGTAAAGTACACGACCCTTCCTTGAGAGGATTCACTCCATTAGGAAGGCATATTGCTTGAAATTGATCTCCACTAGAAGATGTGTAATATTTCTCCTTGTTCTCCTCACTTGGGAGGCAAGGACTTCACTCATTTCTACCCCTTTTTATCTCATTTATCATTATTTCCTTTAGGGGCTGCATTTATCATATTTGGTATGTACTCATGACTAATCCCTCTTGAGGAATATGCTATTTTCTTTCTTTCCTCTCTTAGAAGATTAACACTTCTTGAGACGTGTATTTTACATTTACTAATGTTTTTTCTTGCATATGTTCATGTAAGTTTATTGGGCATTTGCTTATGTTTAATCTCTCTCTAGAAGATTGTGTAAACTCTTCTCATTGTTCCTACACTTGGGGGATAATGATCTCTCATTTTATCTCTTTCTTTAAGGATCCACTCTTTCCTATGCTGGGGATGATGTGAGTTTCATTACTTGATGTCTATCCTTGTGTGAAATCGTTGTTGTTCGCTCAAGGGTTTTCTCTTATACAAGAGTTGTAACTCCTTGACTACAACCACTTTTACACTTGGTAATGTACATCTATAATAAATTCACCCATCCACATCGGGATAAAAGTGAGTCATCATTTATTAAGAATCCTTTTCACCTAGCAATAGGAGGAAGGATTGCATTCTGGTTCTCTTCTATGCTTCATTCTAGAAGATGTTATATTTGTCTAAGACAACTCCTCTTGGAGGTAGATCTCTTTTGAATAAATATCTCTTCTCCTCCAAGGATCTCCTTTACACTTACATCAAGATATCTCTTTTCAACTATCTTACCCTTGCTTGAAGAGTATTCCCTCTCTTTCTTGGATTTATGACATTGTTGCAGAATGCATATCTTCTTTGCATTGAAGGTAGGTATCCTTGTTCTACTTTCCTTAAGATATCAACATAAAACTATGTTGACATCTTAAGGGGGGGCACCTGCACTGCTCCTTTTGTTCTATATTTCTCTCACACATGGCATCTCTTGAACAATGGGTCATTCTTGGAACCAGAGGGTAGCCTCTTAGAGAAAGATGTCGCCACTTTTCTCTTGTATAGTGGGTCTTTCTTGGAACCAGAGGGTAGCCTCTTAGAGAAAGATGTCGCCACTTTTCTCTTGTAGAGTGGGTCATTCTCAAAATCAGAGGGCAGCCTCTTATAGAAAGATGTCACCACTTTCCTCCTATACAGTGGGACACTCTCGGAACCAAATCACAACCTCTTAGAGAGAGATGCCGCCACTTTTTCTTTTATACAAGGTGATTATTCTCGGAACCAGAGCACGGTCTCTTAGAGTGAGATGCCATGCCTTTCATGACATTTTTGCTATACGTCTTATACAGGCTGTAGCATACCCGGGCATAGACTCCTATGAGGTGCTTCGAACCTCACTTACACACATGCGCATGAGGTTGAGTGGAAATAATGATGATCTCACCTTCCTCCCTTACTTGGATCACTTAGACAAACTCTAAGGACTAGTTTTCTATGTCCCTTTTCTCCATGGATCACCTAATTTTAGGGCTGAGATGTCCATGGTTTCTTCTTGTTAGCCTTTCTTCTCATGGATCACAAATGTGTGTATTCATTTCCTCTCTCTCCTTCCTCTCTTGAAACCATAGTTCTACTATTGATGGTTGATGGATGATGTCAACTTTGCTCTTTTATGTGATTATTGGTGTTTATGTGATGGCATTGGTCTTTGTGTTTGAGTTGGTTGTTTGAGATGTTGGTATCAAGGTCTCTTCGGCTAGTTGATGTGTGGTTTTGTGTGTTTTATCTTTTTTGTGTGTCATTTGTGCTTTTTCTTGTTTTGGTAGGTCTTGTATGCTCTTGCATATATGTTTGAGTGAGTTAAGATCTTAAGATTGGGGGATTTGTTCCTCAAGATTAGTGATGTCTTATACTCCTTGTGGTATTGCTATGTATCTCTCATCTTCATCTTTCTCTTTCTTCTACTTTTCCGACTGTATTGGTGTAAGCCATACTCCCAATAAAGTGGGGCTTAATGTAGTGTCCTAAAAGTGTGACCCTCGTAATTTCAATCACATTTTAGGTCCTCACCTAAGCGACTACATTTCTCTCTCGATTGAGACCCCTTTCTTCACTTTCATCCCAAGTCTCTTCCTATTGTCACCATTTTGCTATTTTAAGGCCTTGTCCGGGCCCCAAGATAGGACAGGATAGGGGTGTGGCACCCCTGTCCTCCCTCTTAGGGAGGCCCTAAGATGGGTCCATCCGACCCCTTTTGCTTAATTTCATTCTTCGTGGATTGCAATATTCCTTTGTTGGCCTTCAATGGATGAAAAGTAATCCTCTTAGGCATTAATAAAAGGAGATTTAATTCCCTCATTTGATAGAGACGAAGGACAATTGCGATACATAGGCAAGATAAGGATAATAAGAGAAATTCAAGCGAAAGGTCTTCATCAAGAATTCAAGTCTTCAAGCATCCACCAAGTTCTCTTCTTCATGTGTCTTCTTCATTCATCCATTGGAGCAAAATTACAAAATTCATTTGTAAGAATGTGTGTATTAGGGTTTTATCATGTTACATGCCATTTCATACAACATTTGTGATTACAATCAAGAAGCAAAGTAATCATCATCATCAATTGCAGATCTACAAGGTATACATTTCTATTATTTACATTTAAGCATTTGCAATTACTTTCTATCAAGCTTGATTCCTCAACTGGGATTTGACTGAGGCAAACCCCTATCCACAACCCTTCTTCCCTTCTTTTCTCTGTGTAGGTTGCAGGTGCGCAACTTGAATTGCAGGATTGGAATCCATTTACAAAGACAAAAAAACCCTTTTCCGCACGCAAATTTTTTGGATGACCGTGTGCACTTTCAACACGGTCCTAATGACTTTTCTCCAAATTTGCAGGGCGGATCCATATTAGTCTGATTATCTCAGATCTGAAGTTACAACGCAATCCCGAACCGGTAGCTCCTTATTTCATTCATTTTATTTCCCTTTTCTACATAGTCACAAAGTCAACATATCTATTTACAAAAGAGGGCAAATCACTTTCCAACCTTTGCAATCCACTTGGAATTCTTATCCTTGTTTCCCTTAGATTTGGATCTAGTGGATTCAAGCCCCTCTTTTGAATGTAAATTTTCTCCCAAGTGAAAATCATCCTAGTGACTTCCTTTCTCTCTCCTAGGTAGGGAGTCGCTAGGGTCCAATTTTCTACTTTACAATATGAAGCAATATCCTTTGATGCTCCATCTGCACCTAAAGTGAATGGACCATAACTAGGCCATAATATAATCGATGAAAACTTGTACAAAAATGAGGTGTCAACAGATGGGAGTGGCACTAAGACCAACTTTAAACTTGATACTCCTCCATGGTCATGACCACCAACATCAGTTGGCATCTAATTAGCCTAATCATTGAGATTGGTAGAGGGTTAACTCAATGCCACTAATGCAAATATCACTACACGTTGAATGGTTGCTAGTAGCAAAAGGAGGATCCACAAGAGGTTGAGAAATCACCAATCAATTAGGGTCAACCCATGCTTCTAACCTCTATTGGGGCATGCACTGCTAACACCTTGGAATTATCTGAAGTCAAAATAATTGAGTTTTAAACCCAACACAAATTTTGTGTATAATCTCCTCAAATAATAAAGAGGGACCTCAAAAGTGGCATGTGGTGCATTTGAATAAGCACTGGTCTACCGGGGTCAACCCATGCCCCTAACCTTCATTGGGTCATGCCACTGCCAACACCTTGGGATGATCTAAAGTCAAAATAATTAAGTTTTAAACTCAACACAAACTCTACATATAATCTCTCCAAACAATAAAGAGGGACCTCACAATTGGCATGTGGTGGATGATCAAATGCCATCCACTATCGCTTCCAAAAATTATTGGACATCCCAAGATACCTACACCACTTAATCTAGATATTTATTTTTGTTTGGTGGAATTGGTTGATTGGTGATAGGTTCATTAGAGGAATGGGGCTAAATTTCTTTGTTAATTTTGAGGTCAACGATGTCCTTGTAGGAGAGACCATAAAAACAAAACTATCTCCAATCCTCTCACCATAAGGAGTTTTATCTAGGTTCACACCAATAGACTTAATAACATCTAGAATATTTTATATATACTAGATGAGGTGGCATAAATGTTTCATTATGGATGTGACGGATTTTACCTATAATGTAATGTATTTTCATTGATCCTGGCTTTCAAGTAGGGTGGAGGTAAGGTATTATGCAAATCATTAATGTCAAACTCATTTATCAAATAAAGATGAACCTGCATTATGTTTGTTAAAAAAATTACAATAAATTCGTACTAAAAATTAAAACTAGATATTTAGCTGAGAGGCTTTTATGGTGGGCTTTGGCCATCGAAATTAAGAATCGTCACACGTAAGATGTGAACGGGAAAAGTTTTACATTGACCACGAAAATTCAAAAAAGGAAATTTGTTGCGTAGACATTAAGTATCTATCAAAACCCATCATTTAATGTATGTTATTATCGACATCATTGTTGTTTGTTGCCATTGCCATTCACGTTCCTTAGCGCAACCGTTTCCAGAATGATTTTAGTTACTTCACAATCAACAGAGTTTACATTGCGACATGCTTAACAAGCTGAAATTTACCACTTTGGACCCCACAAATTTGGATCAAATAATAGCATAAAACATAAAAATTATATAAGTAAATAGCCCTCAATTTTAGTTTTCTCAAAAATATAAATTTGTTATATACATTATTTGAGTCTTCTCTCTCTTTTTAATAAATCAAAATTTGTTACTGAAAATAATGACATGTTCGAGATGACGAAAAAAATAGTAAATGATGTCAAAAAAAATCCTAAAAAATAACCTTGCACTCTTACACATGTAGGCAAACATTACCAATTTACTAGCCATTCAGTTGTTTGATCATAGAATGTAACATATAACCTCATGAACCTTTCAAAATTGACTATTTTATCACTTAGATGAAGGGTGGTTGCAAGAAGTTGAGTCCCACTTTTGGGCAAAAAGTGGAAGTGTTTTCTCTATTTTTCAAATTTTCTGTCGATTGATGTCAAAATTTGATGCACTTAGAGATTGAATCTCAAAAACCTTAAGTAATAGAAAATGTAGTGCTCAGAGTCTACTTTGCAAATATGTAATTTATTTTAATACCCACATGCTAGAAATCTCTTTTTAGTAGGCATGTTTAAAAACCAGTTTTTCAAAATACTTGTTTCACGACCATACCACACATGTGTACGACCACCCTTTTTTTATGCAAATAAATGAATTTTCGCAAATCCTTCTAGGAAATGATACGTAAGACACCAAATATTGATGAGAATATTTTTTTTTGAATATATTTTTTTTTATTAATTTTTAACTAACAATAAAGTATATTTTCAAAACATCGGGTGTATGACCACCATAATTTGATCAAAATTTCATATTTTTCGTTTTTTTTTTTTTTTTTTTATATATTCAAAAGAATTGTATTTAGATTGATGTCATATAACTTATTTTTCTAAAATCCTAAAAACAAAAAAGTTAGTAAATTTTTAGTGAACCTTGGTATTTTAGGTTTAGGTTCCACTTTTGATTAATAAATAATACAAAAATAGTAAAAATTATCTTATCACTATGAAATTTACATTTCTGAAATCAGGACGCTGAAAAATCTAATGGGTTTTCGTTTCGTCAAAAAATTCAATCAGAAAGGCTCTCAAAAAATTAGGTCAAGGTAGAAATTTGATGTCGTTTTACCTTAGTCATTTTTTTCAAGGTCCAAGCATAGGCTTGGTGGGACCAAGCCTATCCCGAAGCAAAAAACAATGCTAAGGTTGTTTCCCGCCCCTAATTTTAACAAATGGGCGCCCGTTTCACTTTGTACTGTTGAAAGCGAAACGGGCACCCGTTTCATTAAATAATAGGCGCCCATTTTTGAAAAGATCCGTTGGGCCAGAATTTGGCCCACAAGCACAAATCCCAATGATTGAATGATTTTTCAATCATTGCCTGACAGGTACAATCTGCAAAGAGAATGTTTTGATTAATCATTCTCTTTGTTTGTCTTATTATCGATTTGGTAAAGAGATCGATTCGAATTCAAATTTTGGTGTAGCCATGGGATCAAATCAACACAGGAAGAGGCAAAGGAAGGTTCTGACAACTAAGGAGATTGCAACAAATAGGGAGAAGGAGGCAATGCGTCAACGAGAGAGAAGATCAAGAATGAGACAAGGAGCTTCAAGTTCCACAATCATTTCAGAAGAGGAGAACATCAATGAGACCATAAATGCTGACGAAGGAAACACAATAGAACCATTTAATTTAGGTGCATCTTCTAATCCATTATTGGATACATGTATGTCTTCACAGCCCTATGTTTTTTCTCATGAAGAAATTGGTGATTTAGTAGAAGCAGGTTACTTATTAAATGATTTTCTAATTGAAAATCAAACCCCAAATGAAATGAGAACACAAGTTGAAACTGAAATTGAAACCCCAAATGAAACTAGATCTCAACTTGAAACTAAAATTGAAACCGAATTTGAAACTCCAAAAAACCAATAATATGTATGTAGACATGGAAACACCAATTGAAAATGAAACATGTTTGAATGATAATCAAATGAATGAAAATTTTAAATTTAAAAGTGATGTACTAGACAACCTTCCTAGCTTGGTTTCATGGAGACAGATTAGGGCACATGCAAATAGATTGTTTAGACATTTTTCTTATAATAAGAAATTTGGGTTCCATTGTTAATTAATGGTACAACTAATTAAAATGACTAAAATGCGAAAACTGATGAAGAAGTTAGGCTTTTATGTCAAACCCAAGAAGAAGGACGAGTCTTTAAAACAAGTTGTATCGACTATTGCTAGCACCTTTGATACAATTGGAAAGAAAAAATGTTCTAAAGATAAAAATGTGGCACGACGGGCAATAACAACAACTTTAGTAAGCGAAACAACTTCTAATAAAAGAATGATGAGCAACATAAGTGGATATCTTAATATTCATCGCAAAACTTTGTCAAGAGCTATAAAAAGAAGAGTTAATTTTGAAAGTGATCCGACAAACAAATTGTGGACTATTAGTGGTAGACTACCAAGGTCTGATATGAAACTGACTAGTGAAGTCAAAAATTTGATCGAAAAATTCTGGCACGATAATACGAGAGTATCACCTAGTGTTAGAGATGTTCTTAAATTAAGAGTTGGGTCAAAAATTCGTGATCCACATCCAAAACATCTATTGGACATGACTCAAACTGAATTGTATAAATTTTTTTTGGATGATAAGGTGTTGACTATTAGCATTTGTCAAAGGTCTTTTGAAAAGTGTAAACCTTGGTATGTTCGAATTAACAAGGAAAGATTCACATGTTGTTGCAAAACTCGTTCAATTTCGCTACCATTATGATGTATTTCGATATATACGTGTTACCATGCATAGTAATGGAATGTTCCAAGAATGTGGTATAAATATACCACCTCAAACTATAAAGGAGTTTAATTCAAGTTTGTTTTGCAACCCACTAAATGAACAAAATTTTCTTTTCAATGCAAGTGTTTCTGGTGTATGTGATATATGTGGCAATCTTGCATTGTTGGATGAATGATGGAAAGGTTGGAAAATGATGCAATCTAATCATTGAAAAAGTTAGTGTTCATGCATTTATGAATGAATTCAAGAGTAACATCGTACCTAAATATGTTAAACACACTAAAAATGCTAGATGGCTCGATGGTCAGTTTCAAATATGTAAGGATACATTTCTTGTTGGTAGTATACTTTCGGTTGTTTACTTTGCAGAGAACTACACGCTTGCACCACAAGATGAGGTCCAATCACAATACTACAATTCAGTGCAAGTGTCGACTTTTTGTCCATATTGTCTATAGGCATGCACCAGATAGTACATAAGAGGATCACAAAATTTTGAGAGAGTACCATTTATATATGAGTGATAATAAATTACACTCATCTGAGTTTGTCCAGTATTGCTTCAAGACCTTTTTTCAGAATTTGAGGGAGAAAGAAATTCAGATGACACATCATCTAATATGGTCTGATAATTGCATAGGGCAATTCAAAAAAGCTAGACTATTTTATTGGTTGAGTAGGATTCATAAGAAAAATAATATCGAACACATGTGGAGTTTTTTTTAGGCTAGACACGGGAAAGGAGAACATGACGGTGTCGGTGCATGTGTTAAGATAGCCCTTTGCAGAGGTCAACTCAAATTCGAGGAAAAGGCTAAATTTAAAAATGCAAGTGCAATTGTGGATTGGTGTGGTGCAAATTTATCCACAGGATCAAGTCAGAACTCTACAATTAGACGTTTCTTCTGGCTAGTTAAAGAGGAGAATATCCTTCCAAGATATTATTGTGATACAATCAATGGGTCAGCTAGATGACATTCATTTAAGAGTTCTAATTCTAACAATTGGACTATATGGACTAGAGAGCTTGCATGTTTTTGTCAATTTTGTGTTGCAGGAGAATGGTAAGAATATGAGAATACGGAATGGGTCGAAGAATGGCAACACAAATCTTAAACACCTAGTGAGACACAATATGAAGATGTTAGAAGAAATGAAGACCCAGATCATGCATTTGCATCAAAAGATTATGATCGTGTTTCAGACCTCATACAACCTGGTAATTTAATTCAATTTATTGTTTATAACTTTAAATTATATATTTTTATGTATTGTCATATAATTTATGATTACATATTTGAATTATAAATTCTAACAAGTTTTATTTCCACATGTACTTAAATTTGTTTTCTAGGACATGTGTATGTTGTTTTTGCACCTGAGGATAATGATGAGCAGGTTGAGTATTGCCTAGCTAGATGTGTAGAACCTAAGAAAAGGTTGATATGTGATAAAGTAGATGATGATGGTTTTCAGTATCTAGTTGGGTCTGTTGTGGTAGTTGGTACATGTCTATGCAAATACTTAAAAACAAGGAATGGCTTACCAGCTTATGAAGACTACCAATCAGAAAAGAAGATTATACACTATTCTCATTTGGTGGTGGCAACAAACATCAAATTAGAAAGATACAAAGGTAGACCCGCTAATAAGGTATTGTGGACACTTTCAGTAGAAGAGATTTAGGCAATCATAGACGCATTGCAGAAGAGAGAGGATGCAAATGGTACATTAGGTTGAATCAAATTTATATGCATTTAAGTTTGTGTTACTTGTGTGAACTCTTTTATATTTAATCATGATAATTGTTTTTCTTTGTCCCTTTAACATTGTATTTGTCTACATTTGATACAATTTTGGTTTCATAAACAACATTGTATTAGCTATCTTCTTCTTAATGTTATTTTCTGCACATTGTAATTGTGTTACAATTGAATTCTAATTTTTTATGATATATTTATTTTATCGTAATCTCTTCATAGATTAATTGTAAGTTCAAAGATAGAATTATGTCTAAAATATGACAACTCTATATTTATCATTGTATGACAAATCTATATTTATAGTGTGATTTTTTATTTTACTACCATTCCATCCATGCTTTTCATACCACTACTATCCTCACTTATTAACCTTCAATACACTAGTAAAGTAGTGTGGTCAACTTAAGAGGAAAGTCGATACTATGTTTGTAGCTCTTACTCTATTACACATTTTGCATTCGTAGTTGTTACACACTCATTGCCCAATGGATTTGTTATATCTATATAAATGAATTATTATATGGAAAAGGAGGTCACAATGTTCACCTACCGTCTTTCAATGTAATTATTCCATATAGCAGGGCTTCCTTTACTTATTCCAACCCTTCAAAATGTCAAAAGAATTATGCATATCAAAAATAAATTGACAAGAAAGAATCTATGTCTACTTCCTTTCAAATCATTGAATAATGTTCTTCAAACATTCCTAATAATTTGGTTAGCCTTAGTTCCGTCAATCTATTGGATTCCTTTAGGAGATTAAATTATAATTAATAATCCTTTTATAATTTTCATATCAAATTTATATGCATGTAAGTTTGTGTTACTTGTGTGAACTCTTTTATATTTAATCATGATAATTGTTTTTCTTTGTCCCTTTAACATTGTATTTGTCTACATTTGATACAATTTTGGTTTCATAAACAACATTGTATTAGTTATCTTCTTTTTAATGTTATGTTGTGCACATTGTAATTGTGTTACAATTGAATTCTAATTTTTTATAATATATTTATTTTATCATAATCTCTTCATAGATTAATTGTAAGTTCTTGATTTTATTATTATTTTAAGAATAGGATGTTATTGTAGATTGGGATGATTATTTTATTGAATTATAAACTGTTGCACTATAAGATGATCAATCACAATGTTAAAATATAAAGTCATAAATAGATCACATAACAAGTCATAAATAAAAAGCCCTATATAGAATGACATAAAAATTCCTGATGACATAATAACAAGTCTTGAAAAAATAATAATAAGGAAATGACATTAAAACAAGTCCAAATAACATAATAACAAAACAACATCACATATATAATCACTAGAGTGCGCCAAATCACATAACACGACTTGATAACATAATAGCAACAAAATGACATAATTAAAAGTCCTATATATAATCACATAACAAAAAGTCCTATATATAATCACATAATAACAAGTCCGAGGATAACATAACAAGTGTCATCATAAAAAGTCCATAATAGAATAACATGACATGATCTAAAATATATAATCTAAGAGCTCGCGTGCATCTCATCTGCAATCCTCTTCACTCCACATGAAGGTGGCTGAGATGAATCATCCTGTTGCACGTGGTCCTGAGATGCACCATCCCGTGTTTGTACAGTATCAGTGTCTCCACCCTCCTGTGCAATATCAGTGACTCCACCCTCCTGTGCAGTATCAGTGTCTGCACCCTCTTGTACATTATTAAAAGATTTTACATCAGAAGAATATTTAACATGAGAAGAAGTTACTTGCATAATTCACTTATAAGTAGTTAAATACTAAAAATTTAAAATAAATTACCATATAGTCGTGCTCTACAATGTCGTCATTGGTACATGGAGGTCCACTATCATGAACAAGAAAAGTGGTCATAGTCAAGTCTTGCAAAAAAAAACATTGTACATCAATTTTGATAATCCCTATAAAAGCAATGTACAACGTATAAACAAAGTAGAAATTATTTTTCTAATCATCACCTCAAATGACAATGTCGATGGTTGCATCTGGCTCAATCCCATAGCCATACCAATACTGGTAGTGGTATCGACCTGAACAACATATATAAAGCATGAATCAAACTTGTATATATACATAAATTATAAAGTATATATATAGACTACAAGATTATCACAGAAAAGCATACATGTGATGCAGGCAAAGTAACTGATGGTCGAAGGCATACATGTGATGCACCAACATCTCTAGGTATTGAGGTAACATGATGTTAGTTCCTCAATGACGTGGTATGATACATCCTCTGTTCGAAAAAAATTGACTCATGTTATGGTTCATATGTGTATATATAAGGAGTTTAATATTCCACTGTAAATTATATAAATAAATTTGTACCTATGTAGGTTGATCATCGTCTGCCCACAAGAGATCAACATATGAAGAGACGACATTAGCACGTGCAGGCTCCTCGACATCATCATAACCACCATGGGCAGCATCAACATCATCAAAATCACCATCTCCTCCAGGGGCAGCCTCACTCTATGGACCCATACATACATCCCCACAGCTCGTGCAAACATGTACTAAGCTGGGGGCACTCCCACTGCTCGATGATGGACAGGTGCTAGAACAATTGGTGATGGAAGAGGAACCAATGGATCATCACGCACATGGTTTCTAATACGGTCGCTCAATTTTGCTCCTACCCTATACTGGGGCATTCCTCTCCCAACCCCCTGAAATGATCTAATATCAAAGTAATTGGGCTTTTTGCCCAATTCAAATTCGGCCCATAATTTCTTCAAAAAATGCATCGGGACCTCATGATTGGATTGTCTAGCAATGCCTAAGTGCCTACACCATTGAATAGAGATCAGTGGCTTCTTCGGATCTATCTCTTCACCAGTCTTAGGGTTCACAAAATATTGTTTCAAATCCATTTTTATTATTTTTAATTCATTTACTTGTTTGTATGTGAGGCCATCAGTGTAAAATGCACAAAATCCCTGCCGCCAACTACGATATCTATTTAGCTCGCTATCTAAAGCCTGCATAGACTGTACAATGCCTTGCATACTATCTGCAAGGCGTAACAAATACGGAGGTGGATGAGGCTCATGTCTAATAGTATGGATATCTCTAATTAAAGAATCAATATTAGTCCTAATTGTCTGCCTCAATTGATCGGGTGGAGGTGGAGGTGGAGGTGGTGATAGACCTAATAGCTCATCTATCTCAAACTCATCCATTATGTGAAATAATCTGCATATATATACAAACATGAAAATTTATAATTACAATTACAAACATGAAAATTTACAATTACAATTACAAACATGAAAATTTACAATTACAAACTATTTAATTTACATTTCACCTTCTAAAAAAACTTATAATTAAATACAATTTAGCAACTTAAATATAAAAAAAGGAAACTCACATAGATCTATAATATTATTGATAGGTGGGTAATAATAAGCATCATTTAAAAAATATTATCCACTTAAATCAAAGTATAAAAAATATTCTACAAAATAAAACATCATAATGCCCATGCAACTCAAACAATACTTTTTAACATCTAAAGATGAACAAGTATAAGTTCCATCAAAATCATAAAAATAATCATGAGAGAGAGAGAGAATAGATAATGAATAAATGACTCCATTGATTTAGATAATGAAGGTAGCTTCCATGGAAATACAATTTAGTACCCTTGCAATATTTAACCATTATCGTCAATGAGGCTACCACTTTATATTTTCAACTTGATAGGATTCGATTCAACTACTCTCTTCTGGTTAAATTAACTAAATTCATTAAAGTCATAAGTTATATCTATGAACTTGTCAATACATGTACTACTTTGTTGTGTTCTTTGCTAGAATCATTGGGTGATTTAGTGATCACAACTAGTAGTACTACACTAAGTTGAAGCTTGAATAAATAGTAGGTTCTCTACTCTTGGAGGAGTTAAAACAAAAAATAATCTTTTTTTTTTTATATTCAATTTTATATTGGTATTTTCTTGTTCAAAGTCGCAACCCACAAAATGTGATTCCAATATTGATCTATATTTGATTCTTATTTTTATTAAATCTGCCACTAGTGTGATTTATTGTCCTCTTAACTTAAATCAAGCTATGTAAATTTAAAGCCTCGTAACTTTTGATAGAGAGCATATTTTTTCATTCTTCATGTGGCATTGAAAAGGTGGTTCATACATCTTCATAGATCACACAATTATTTTCTAGAATATTCCCTCGTATTTTATATTTTATTTTTTGTGATTTCACATTCTAGTCATTTACTTGGACATCTTGGCACTTAAAAATGACCGTCTTACATGAGATAAAGATGGCTAAGAATGGGAAGTGCATCTTATCTTGCATCAATCAACCTACCTAAAAAATGGAAATTTCCTATCCTATGTACACTTCAGCTGAAATTAGAATCGCGTCTAAAGATAGAACCTAACTAAATCCAAAATAACAAAATTGCCATAAAATAAAGTCTAAAGTTTGAACATCAGTTAACTCACTGCTAAAATTAAATCTTCACATGCAAAGAGTCTAGTCTAAGAAAAAAAACCTAAAGACTTTTATCATTCAACTCCTTATGAATTCGCACATCTTCATTTGTAGTTCTTCATTAATCAACGCGACTCGCCCAATCCAAGCTTCCATATTAATTTCATTCATTTTTTGCCACTTCTATTTTAGTTCTTCAATTTCAAAATCCTTGAGTGGCTCTTCCAACATATCACTTCTTAACACTAACTGTAACACTAACCACGATTTAAATCCAAACCCTAACCATTAACCTAACTATAACAATAATGTAAACCTTAACTATAATCCTAAACTTAACCCTTAACCCTAACCCTAATAGAAAACCAAAATGAACCCTATTCCTTATATAATTAGGCCTACTATATTTTAAACCAAATCAAATCCTAATCCTAATAGTAAACCAAAATTAACCCTAATCCTTATTGAATTGGTCCTACTATTTTGATTCCAATCCTAACTATAATACTAAATCTAGTATTGAACCAAATGGAATCCTAAATCTAACACTGTACAAATCCAAAACATATAAATATACAACAATATATAATTTGAAATTAATTTATGTCATGTCTTCCAATTCATGTTGCGACTCCTACTAGCTTATATATATTTAATAATATATATAGAATAAGCTGAGACATATCCTTCTCGAGGCACCTATTGCAATTTAATGTTGATAAATTCATAAAAAATAGGCCCCTCTAGAAGGATATCTCTTGGCTTATTAAATATATATAAGCTAGCACATTTACTATGAAAATTTTAAAAAAGGAAATCTGTTGCGCAGACATTAAGTGGTCGGACCCACATGTATCTATCAGAACCCATCATTTAATGTATGTTATTACCGACGTTGTTGTTGTCCGTTTTCAAATATATCAGTTGCGTTGTCGTTCTCGTTCCTTAGTGCAACGGTTTTCAGAACGATTTTATTTACTTCCCATTCAACAGAGTTTGCATTGCAACATGCTTAACAAGCTGAAACTTACCACTTTCGACCCCACAATTTGGGTCAAATAATATCATAAAACATAAAATTATATAAGTGAATAGCCCTCAGTTTCAACTTTTCTCAAAACTATAAATTTGTTATACTTTATTTGAGTTTTCTCTCTCTTTTTAATAAATCATAATTTGTTACTAAAAATAATGACATGTTCGAGATGACAAGAAAAATAGTAAATGATGTCAAAAAATCCTTGAAAAATAACCTTGCACTCTACATCAATACTTTATTTCAATGAAATATTTAAAAAGATAAAGTATAATCTATATGCAAATATTTATGTGTTATGGTCACTCAAATTCTAGATTATAATTAGCCAATAGGCTATATTTGGTGCCAATGGCCACCGAATTCGTGGGCAATCAGACGCCATTCTTTTTTCACAATAGTTTTACCAATTGGTTTTCAAGAATACCCTTGTCTGTCTTGTTACGGTTGTTTTTAGGAACTGGTGTTGTCATCATTTGATTTTGACCAATGAATTGGAGGCGTGCATTCCATTAAGTTTGTAAGGTGCTCAATTGTCAGCATTACACAACAGTTTGCTCATACTGTACATTGGATATAATGTGATTTTATGCATGTAGAAGGAGGAGATCTTTGATTTTTCCCAAATATATCTTATCGTACCAGAACCCTCTAAATTTATCCGTTTGATATGTTGTTTGTGTCTTGAGGTTTCTGACCTAACAAACACCTACTATTCCCACCATTAAAGCATAATAGTCGCAAGCATACCAGAGAGCTTGAGCTTGAATGCCATCTTTCTCTTTCTAGCCATGTCAATACAACTCCCTTGCCCAATATGCTTTCTCGGCTTCCCTTTTCTAGTTAATACAATGCAGAGGATAACAATGCATGATTGACTTGAATGGAAGTTCCAGTGGATGATTGGCATTGACCGAAATTTAATACTTCAACAACCCTTTCAACATGATCATCCCTTCCAGATCCATTAAAGCAGAAACAACAAATTGCATTTCCTTCTTTTTCGATTGCCTGCGCTAATTTATCATTCCATTATAGATTTCACAGAGTGGAGTGATATGCTTGCAATTGTGATCAAGGGGTAGGCTTAACCCTTGGAACAATGATGTAGTTGGTAAGATTATTAATGAAATTAGGTGGCAAAGTGAATGCAAAGTATGGCCTACTGCATTACCAACGTGGACAAACTATATAAAAAATGGTACCTCCATCTACCCCCATCTAATGCATCTATTTGTAAATTAACCACCTCCATAGCCTATTTAAAGTTGGCCTTTGACCATAGTGAAGCAAGGTACTGAGGAAGTGAAATTTTTTGTTAGCAATTCTCTCTGAAAGGTAAGTTCTTGGCTTCGTGTTTGTTCACGGTTGTTTACAATTTTCACAAATAGTGGAAGAATGTTATGTTATAAATAAATGTATGCAATTTCTTTCTTTGTTTTTAAAAGTTCTTTGTGTGTCCTGTAATGCCCGCCAAAACACCTTAGAGAAACTAAACATATAACATACTAATGGAGATAAAAAATAAAATTAACATCTAATAACAACTAATGTAACACATAACATCTCCATCTAACTACATTCATTAACCATTTTCCCATTATGAACATACTTCATTACACATTTCATTAATCAACGCAAGCGGAAATAACATTACACCATTAATATTTCCCTAGGGTACTTCAACATAATTACTTAATTTAACTTCCATAATGACATCCCACTCACACGACAAACATATTCCATCTTGAATTAATGCATCATATTTAATTTCCTAATCATGAGATATGAAACCTACTAGATTAGCTATCCATCCTGATATGCATAATGTTCTATAATTCTACTAGGATATTACATTTATTCTTTTAAAAATGCAAGACAACCCCTTAATCCTACATTCATTTTATGCACCAAAACCAAATATGTTTTAACCCATCATTTCCTATCTACATGCTCTTTATCATTATCCATGACAATGCAATCCTATTGCATGAGTATAATTCATCTAAACTCACTTCAATCACATTTAATACTAACATGATCTCATTCCATCTATTGCATAATGTATAAACTATATTTCCTTATTTCTTTACTTAAGCATGAGCAAGCACAACATCACACTAATCCTTCAATCGTAGAGTTCATTTATTAACTTACAAACATATAACATTATAAATCCATTACTTTCAATACAAGTGCATGACATTCATCATATAAAAGTCATTTACTATTCATCTGGCAGGATATACATTCCATTACTATGCAAATCAATCCATTTCCTATTAGCTATATTCTAAGGCCTCAATACCTTTTAATCCCAATTTTATTTTACATTCTATTATACATCCTAAATATTCCATAAAATAGTACATTTAAACCATAGTGCAACTCCATTTCTCTTTCAAGGTACAAAAGATCACATCCTTACAATAATACAATTACATCTCTAATGTCTTATTATAATTTATGACATAATCCTAATTTCCAACTACTACATACAAGAATATTACATTACATGAACTCCATTATATTCATTACATAAATCTTCTACAAGGTACATCCATAATCATCATGAAGAAGAATACACGTCCATGCACGAAGAATCCAAGAGAACGTCCAAATGGCTTAAAAACATGAACCACCTGACAATGTGGAACCAAAGGAACCACCCCATGTGCTAGGAGATGACACAAGGTCCCAACACACACACTAAACCTAAATTGGCACCCTAACCAAAGAAACTAACTACACAAGGACTCTCATGCAAGAACCCATACATTACTACAAGAATAAACTCCCAAAGGCACACAAATTAACAAGACATTAATGCTTCGAACAAGGCATAATCATAAATCATCAAGAGGGACACATGTAGGAGTGGAGTGTCATCACATGCCATGCTCAAAAGAAAATAACAGAAGGCACTAGCTTGATGGACACGTGGAGCCATCTCAACATATGAGAGACTAAGGGAGATTAGCTTATTGTCTTCACGACCTTCTCATGCTTATCCTAAAACATCCTCTGCAGGACTAAGTCATGAGGCTCAAATCAATTTATTATCTTATTAATGAATGTATCTACCCAACCCATCAATTATTAGGTTATCACTTATTTATGAATCATGGTAAACTCCAATGTGCACTGAGGTCTAGTTTTCATGCATCTTTACAAGGAATCACATGCAAGCTTATCTCTTATGACTCTATTCATCACAAGGAAGCCCACTCCCCCTGATATGGCCCAACAATAAATCAAAAGAGGCTCTAAACCATAATAAAACATGAAAATATAACATACATATGCAACCAAGAACATCCACACATACTATTGCAACATATGCAAGGATACAACAACATCAAATATAACAAAATGAGCCTCTTGCCCAATAAAAGCATCCCAACAACCAAATAAGTTCTCAAAGAGAGAAACATTTCTCAAAAAGTGTACAGAGCCGTGAGCGACATTCTAAGGAAACCAAAAATATACTTTTCGGAAGCAACTATACAAAAACACCATATAATATAAAGTTTCTCCCCAAATATTTATTTCCAAAACTATAATATACCCATTGAATAAATATTATTTTCAACCCATCTCCCACAAACAATGTGTAGACACAAAGCATACAGTGAAGCCATTAAAATAAAAATAATACAAAGGCTCAAGCTTCAACCTGCAACTAGAAGTGATGGAATGTAGTTGTAGAAGAGATCCCCACAAATACAAGCCAAAATCCAACCAAGCTCCAGCCAAAATCTAAGTGTAAATCCAAAGCCAAAGGAAAAATGTTTGCAGAATGTGTTCATACACCTCACTTAGGAAATGAAAGTCAAATTATTAAATAAACATAAGCTATAAATTAATTAATTAATTAATTAATTATTATCTCATAAATAATCAAGCCAATAGCATTTAACGGTAGGTGGGGAATATAATAAACTCGTTTACTCTTGTAATAAGAGAAATAGCTAAAATTATATAAAATATTATTTACCAAGTAACAAGAGAAATGTAATAAGATATTATAAAGTATTAATTACCAATGCACAAACAATAATGACCATGCCCTATTAAATATCTAATCCGACCATTTAAAATAAAACCAATTAAATAATTAAATATATGTTGCCAAGGCTAATAAAATAAAAGCTGACTAAATAAATAAATATAAAATAACCAAGGCTCAATAAATAAATTAAAAGCCACAAATAAATATTAACCAACATTAAAATATAAAAGCACTATTAAATAATAAACAATAAATAGATATATGCCAATTAAACAATAAATCAATAATAAATAAACATTAAATACCAAAAAAGTAATTAAACCATAAACATTAAATGAATAAATAAACAAATAATTAAATAATTAAATATCAAATAAATGATCAAACCTCAATAAAGATTAAACAATAAATACCAAATAAATATTCAAATCACACAAAATAAATAACCATAAAATATCAAATAATTAAATACTCAAAGCCAATAAATTTAATGCATTAAAATACGCATTATTAATTATAAAACCACACATCAAGGATGACATAATTAATCTAAACATAATCAAATAAATCAACCGTGTCTAAACAAACTCACAATACTGAAAAGATCAAACTCACTAACTGACGTGGCGAATTATGCCAAGACGCTACGACACTTGGTGCACATCTTAGACCTAGATTAAGTGAGGGGAACTCATGTCATATCGAAACCACATAAGCCAATGGAATTAAAGGCATGCTCAGACATGTGAATCTAGGTGGAGTCGATGTCTGGTACTTGCAAGGTCCTACAACCACAAAACTATAATACAACATATACATATATATCATAACAGACAAGTGATAGAGAGTTGCGTCGACACATCCTACTCGCAATGAGTGATGTGGAATCGTATCTATCACAAAGATAGTCAAAAACATCTCATAATAATCTCATCAAATGTAATCATGAAATAGGGTTAGCGTAATCATAATCAACATCAAATCCATGATCAATATAATCTATCGATAATGTATCACATAGTAAGCATATAGTTTCCATCAAATCACATGATCAATAATGATAGTATCAACATCGTATAAATCATCCAAAATAGCATATGCCCAATAATTTTTATCATCTCAATGCGTAACTAAAACACATGAATAATCATCATCCAAACCATCATAAATAGTCGAGATAAGTCTATCACGCATGAAATAAAAGTCAACTCTAATCAAAACAAGTCAAGTCAAGGGTGGACACTACATCCTCCTCTGCTTAGACTCGACTTACTCTTGGAAGTCGTAAGAGTTAGGGTGACAACTAGAAAACATTAGTTAAAATCTTCCTTTTAACATAAACATATTATAATATTTTCTAGCTCAAGCAAGATAATGACAACAAAATTCCCTCCTTATGCTTCAATTATTTGAAATAAACATGTTACACAAAAGGTAAAGGAAGCAGCAACTCCTATTAATTACGATATGTACACTAAATTGTTAAAATATTTTCAAGGGAACTTCATTTTAACCACACTTTTGCAAAACAAAACTATAATTTTAGTCATTGAGTTAAGCATCAATAAGCAGAAATCATTATATTTCACACCAATATTCATAGTAACACTCCATCAACATCTAGTTGCACACAAATAAACAGAGAGATACACATTTTACACAATATCTTACACATATGCACATATTATATTATTGAAGAAATCATATCATAAGCCTAAATGAGGGAAAATTTCTTATAAATAAGCCTCTTCAGGTCAAATAGATTCAAGACATTGCACGATAACCAAACATAAACAACCCATTTACTTAAAAGATCAAGATTCATGGAATTCAAATGTCCTAATTTCCACCATGTTCCATTGCACTACTCTTGATACAACATTAGGTGCAATCTTCATCCAATCAAATCATTCAAAAGCATCTTTAATCCATTATTTATACATGATATGTAGACAAAATATTTTGAAGGCAAGAAATCAGCAGCTGGTCTTTATTTAACTACTCCATAAATTACAGACTTCATAATTCCAAAGCACTTCTATCTACTATAAAATTCAGAAAATTACCAACACATTTCATCTTATTAACACCTTTCATTTACTTAGCTAATATCAACATTATCTAATTGTTTTCTTAGTCTAGTGCACTTCTCCGTGGTGTCCTCCCTTGCACACATTATCAGAGGTTCAAAATGAACATGATAGAGACAACACTTGACTCAAGATAAGGGCCCACAATACATTGACACTCGGAATGACCACCATAGACAACAAAAGAAGAAGTCAAAGGAAACATCCTCAAATAAATCCATTAAATTACTAGAGAAGAAAAGTTGTCAGTGAAATCAATCAAGAAATTTAAGTGTGACAAGTGCCACCACAAGGGCAAAAATAAAAGAAAGAACTCAGTGGTCATCCCAAGAGTAAAGAAATCTCAAAAACACATTAATACCAACGATACATCACACAAATCACAAATTAACTCAAGGAAAAATAAACGAGTCATCCAACCCACATCACGATGTGACCATCATTAGTCACACCAAAGGGAGTAACCGCTTCACAACATCCAAGGGTACAACGCCTTGAATGTGTTAGAGAGTGCATGCCATATATTTATGACCTTTATTTTATTCATATATCCATATCCCTTACATCATCTTTTAAACAATGCAATCTTTTACGAAAGTCTTAGTCATTTATTCTTTACGGAAGATAACATATGCTAGGAAGTGATAAAGTGACTAATGTACTCATACACGCACAAGGAATACACTCATACTATGACTAGTGTTCAAGATATCTTATCTATACCATAATCATATTAACCAAGTTATAATAGAAACAAAGGTTAGAACTTCGATTAATCACTTGATAGTAAGCTATAACATACATCATTTCTCTATATGTGCAACCAATAGCATATAAAAAATTAGAATGTCCTTCATAAAATCATTAAACAATTTAGTCAATCATATATTTATTCAAGAAAATAAGTTTCATTACTTAAGCCAAATTTTAATATTAATTTCTACTCACATCCACACCTCTTACCCATAGCAATCTCCTAATATACTCCTAGTTATCTAAATTAAGGATTACACAACCCTACTTGCAAAAAATTAATTTCCTCTTTTATGTAATGTCACACAAATTTCATAGATATATGGGCAAGTGCAAGGTAATGAGTCACAAATTCGCGGAAGTCCGCGCGTTGGAAAATGCGCTCTTATAAATGGGGGCCTGTTTATGCTTCGAGTTCTCGAGCCGAAAGGTAGCGGGGGCCAGAAGCAAAAATAAACGGGCCCCCGTTTTGTTCTAAAACGGCGGCCCACTTTTTACAAACGAGGGCCTGCTTTTTTAAAAACGGGCCCCCGTTTCTAAATCGTATTTTTCCTTATTTTTTCCTCAAGCCACCCTTGTTTGAAAATGGGGGCCCGTTATGTGGAATTTGATTCCACAACCTGCCACTTGACTTCGGATTAGGCCCGAGATAGGCCTGGGATGGCCACACCTAAGACATGGACCTGCAAATTCAAATCTCCATGAATGAAAGCACAAATATGATCTTCTGAAATAATTTACGTGCCTATAATTAGAGAATTTTTATACGAAATTAAAACCCATTTCAGATTGTACTGTCTAGATTCTAAATATGTAAATTTATTTAAAAATTGATTATTTTAGCTATTTTTCATTTAATTTATACTAAATTGGGTCCATAAACTTGAAATATTAACTAATTTTGCTAATTTAATAACTTTTTTATTTTAATGAATTTTGAAAAAAAAATTATGTCATCAATCTACACAAAATTATTTTCTATTTAACAAAATATAAAATTTAAAAATGTTCAGTTTACGTCAAATTATGTGGGCCATACACGTCAAATTTTTAAAAACATAATTACGGTCATTAAAAATAAAATATTTTTAAAAAAAATAAACAAAAATATGCTCATCAATCTTTAGTGAGTTACAAACCATTTCCAAAAATGGTTTGAGAAAATAATTTTAATTATGTCAAAAAGTGTGGGTCGTACACATGCATGGTATGGTCCTGAAACAGGGCATTTTTAAAACATAGTTTTTTAGAACTCCATTCCAAAAGTTATTTTTTATTATGTGGGTATTAAAATAAATTACATATTTGGAAAGTACACTCAGAGGGATATCTTTTATATTACTAACTTTTTCCAAGATTCAATATCCAAGTGTTTCAAAATTTAAGCTCAAATGAGACAAAATCTGAAAATTAGGGAAAACACTTCCACTTTTTGGCCAAAAAGTGGACTCAGCTTCTTGAACTGACCCATGTGCATCATTCTATTCAAACACATTTGGACTACCATTACTTGATTATTATCATTCATAGACTATGTATTTTCAGCATTTCAAGGAAAATTGACATTTAGAAACCCAATACAAATTCATACGACTATTTATCATAAATTATCTCACCAACATTTATGAAGGAAGCACTTTATTAAAATCCAAATAAGGTAAGGAGGTAACATTCTTTCTTAATCTATCCATCTAATCAATCAAAAACATTTCTTCAAAGCCACACATCTCCTACTCAAGGCTAAAACTTTTATCTTGCCAAACCAAATAAATACACTATGGTATTATTACAGCTCCTACATATTCAATGCATCAATCCTCACTTCAATACAAATATTTATATCATCTAGTCTTTTAACTTATTGGTTTTGTGAAATTTTTTTTTTTAAATGGTGAGATATTCTATCTAATCAATTTTTCCTTTTAAAAATAACAGAGATCATGAATGCAATACTTAAATTTCAACCTTCATTGCAAATTTATTACATCCAAAATTCTCTTTAATATATGCAAATTCAATCCACCAATGATGATTTCGACCCTTTTAATTCACAAACTCTTAAGTATTTGAAACGTTTACCCATAAGAGAGAGGAGGAAGAAAGGATACTACCACACCATCAATACACACAAAATTTATGCATAATCAGTTGAGTTTCCTAGTCATGTCAGATGCAGCTACTTACATCCTTTTATGATATGCAATTTCAACTTTCCATATGGTCTCCTAATTATTACAACAGAAACTATAAATCTCAAATTTATTGAAATATATGATTTCTCAAACAATCTTGTCTTACATGCAGAATCACACATATACAAACAGCTGACAGTTCTATTGGGTACCCATACGTCACCAACTAACTTTCTTACGTTACACATAGGAGATTAAAATAAGGAAAAGGTATTATTAAGCTACTTTTATATATACAGATGCATCACATACAAGTTCTTCAATTTCACATCATGATCTATACTAAATTATTCCTAAATGCATAATAAAAACACTTCATCTTGCTATCCGTAGGAAGATCAACATAACAAAATAATTTTATGAACATATCATTAGTTAAGAGGATACACACATTCTTTTCTCATTCTACTACATAATTGTTTATATTTAAAGAGAACAACCTTTATCATTCAAGTAAGCACTAGAAATTTACAAGGCAAGCAAGATCAGATAGGATCATATAGACATTTCTCTTATTCTAAAGACATGCGTATGAGATGAATACACACTTTGCTTAAAATTATGATTCCTAAAAGGGATTAGAGAAAAACACAAGGCACAAACATCTAAGATTTTCAAAATTCCAATGACACTTCTTCCAACACAAATCTCAAAGAGAAACTTGATTCAAAGGAACATCAAAGCACATTCACAAGACTAATAGCAACATCCTTAACCAGAGATCCCAGTGTTTGCAACATGGGCTCTGATACCAAATGTAATGCCCGCCAAAACACCCTAGAGAAACTAGACATCTAACATACTAATGGAGATTAAAAAAAAATTATTAACATCTAATAACAACTGATGTAACACATAACATCTCCATCTAACTACATTCGTTAACCATTTACCCATTACGAACATACATCATTACACATTTCATTAATTAACACGAGCGGAAATAACATAACACCATAAATCTTTCCCTAGGGTACTTCAACATCATACTTAATTTAACTTCCATAATGACATCCCACTCACATGGCAAACATATTTCATCTTGGATTAATGCATCATATTTAATTTCCTAATCATGAGATATGCAACCTACTAGATTATATATCCATCATGATATGCATTACGTTCTATCATTCTACTAGCATATTGCATTTCTTCTTTTAAAAATGCAAGACAGCCCCTTAATCCTACATTCATTTTATGCACCAAAACCAAATGTCTTTTAACACATCATTCCCTATCTACATGCTCTTTATCCTTTTCCATGACAATGCAATCTTATTGCATGGGTATAATCCATCTTTACTAATCCATCTAAAATTACTTCAATCACATTTAATACTAATATGATCTCATTCCATCTATTATGATTATCTACTCATAATGTATAAAATATATTTCCTTATTTCTTTCCTTAAGCATGAGCAAGCACAACATCACACTAATCCTTCAATCATAGAGTTCATTTATTAACTTGAAAACATATAGAATTAAAAATCCATTACTTTTAATACAAGTGCATGGCATTCATCATATAAAACACATTTACTATTCATCTAGCATGATATACATTCAATTACTATGCAAATCAATCCATTTCCTTAATCCTACATTCATTTTATGCACCAAAACCAAATGTGTTTTAACCCATCATTCCCTATCTACATGCTCTTTATCCTTTTCCATGACAATGCAATATTATTGCATGGGTATAATCCATCTTTACTAATCCATCTAAACTTACTTCAATCTCATTTAATACTAATATGATCTCATTCCATCTATTATGATTATCTACTCATAAAGTATAAACTATATTTTCTTATTTCTTTACTTAGGCATGAGCAAGCACAACATCACACTAATCCTTCAATCATAGAGTTCATTTATTAACTTTAAAACATATAGAACTATAAATCCATTACTTTTAATACAAGTGCATGGCATTCATCATATAAAACTCATTTACTATTCATCTAGCATGATATACATTCCATTACTATGCAAATCAATCCATTTCCTATTAGCTATATTCTAAGGCCTCAATACCTTTTAATCCCAATTTTCTTTTACATTCTATTGTATATCCTCAAAATTCCATAAAATAATACAATTAAACCATATTGCAACTCCCATTCTATTTGAAGGTACATAAGATCACATCCTTACAATAATACAATTACATCTCTAATGTCTTATTATAATTTATGACATAATCCTAATTTCCAACTACTACATACAAGAATATTACATTACATGAACTCCATTATATTCATTACATAAATTTTCTACAAGGTACATCCATAATCATCATGAAGAAGAATCCATATCCACACACGAAGAATCCAAGAGAACATCTCAAAGGCTAAAAAGCACCAACCATCCCCCGTGCTAGGAGATGACACAAGGTCCCAACACACACTCTAAACCTAAAATGGTACCCTGAATAAAGAGACTAACCACACAAGGACTCTCATGCAAGAACCCACACATTACCACAAAAATAAACTCCCAGAGGCATACAACTTAACAAGACATAAATGCATCCAACAATGCATAATTATAAATCATCAAGGTGGACACATGTAGGAGTGGAGTATCATCACATGTCATCCTCATAACATAAGGCACTAGCCTGATGGACATGTGGAGCCATCTCAACCTATGAGAGACTAAGGGAGATTATCTTATCCTCTTCATGGCCTTCTCATGCTTATCCTTAAACATCCTCCCTAGAACTAAGTCGTGAGGCTCAAATCAATTTATTATCTTATTAATGAATCTAGCTACCCAACCCATCAATTATTATGTTATCACTTATTTATGAATCATGGTAAACTTCAATGTGCCCCGAGGTCTAGTCTTCATGCATCCTTACAAGGAACCTCAAGAAAACCTATCTCTCGTGACTCTGGTCATCACAAGGAAGCCCACTTCACCTAATATGGCCCAACAATAAATCACAAGAGACTGTAAACCATAATAAAACATGAAAATATAACGTACACAAGAACATCCACACATACTATTGCAACACACGCAAGGCTACAACAACATCAAATATAACAAAATAAGCCTCTTGGCCAATAAATACAAGGCATAACCAATCCATTAAATTTGTCATCAAATAAGAAGATAACATCACAACAAGGCCAATGCACTTGCTAGTCTCAAAAAAGCAATATAACTTCCTCATCAACATGGAGAGTCTAAAACATTCACAAAGACATGGAGAGGTAAATATACATAAAACCATCAAAATACATCAAAACTGATCAAATCCAAATCTGGAAAATATCATCAGCCCTCAATAAAGCCTATAGTACACAAATTCAATCAGAAAAAATAATCAAAATACTTGCAAAGCTTTGAAAAACACGTACCCAAGAGGTTAGCTTATTTACCCAACAGGTTAGCACATTTACCCAACAGGTTAGCGCTTTTACCCAATAGGTTAGCGCGTTTACACAACAAGTTAGCGCTTTCGCTGAAACAATGCAAATACATAAATTTAACAGAAAACTTAAGAAAACTTTCGGCAAAAATATAAAATCATACTTAACCAAATCTCATGAAACAAAGACCAACAAGGTCACCTAGAAATAAGGAATAAAAGGGCATAAATAAATAAAATCTAATCAAGTATAAATAAAAATATATCAAAGTTTTTCTCATGGTAAAACACATAAATAAACCAGAATAAACACTCACAAAACCTTTGAACAACCCAACAAAACACACATGGGATAATCCTATTCAGAAAGGGGATTCTAAAGCACCCCAACAACCAAATAAGTTCTCAGAGAGGAAGAAACATTTCTCAGGAAGTGTACAGAGCCGTGAACGACATTCTCAAGAAACCAAAAATATATTTTTCGGAAGCAACTATAAAAAAACACCATACAATATAAAGTTTCTCCCCAAATATTTATTTCTAAAACAATATTAAAACCACTGAATAAATATTATTTTCAACCCATCTCTTGCAAACAATGTGCAGACACAAAGCATACAGGGAAGCCATTAAAGTAAAAATAATACAAAAGCTCAAGCTCCAACCTACAACCAGAAGTGATGGAATGTAGCTGAAGAAGAGCTCCCCACAAAGACAAGCCAAAATCCAACCAAGCTCCAGCCAAAATCCAAGTGTAAATCCAAAACCAAAGGAAAAATGCTTGCAGGAAAAAAATTCAGAGAATAGCCAATCCCAAAAACATCACGGGAATGAAAATAAAAAGTAAACAATAATCAAAACCCTAACCTCAATCTCAACCAATCAAAATATTTCATTTTGGAACATATTTTACCAAGGTCCTCAAGATTGATTGTGCTCTGCAACTAGGGCACAAACCTCGGTGGTGCCGCTGGTTGCAGGATGGTATCGCATGAGAGGGCTCCCTGCCCTTGCTGGGAAGCCCTCGAAACATTTATTACTCTCCCTGCAATAAATGGAGCCAAATAAAGGTGACCCCAACAACCTAAAACCGCCCATTCTTTCCTCTGCGAATGGTCGAGAGCAACGGAAAACCTTCAGCCAGGTGGTGGAGGGCAAGCGGTTTTCATTCCCTGAAGATGCAAAGTTCAAAGCTGCTCTCCACCACGAAGATGAAGCCAATCTCGCGGGAGAACAAGGTGAGGTCTACTCATCCAAACACATCACAATTAAACCTAATGACTCAATGCTCTCTGCCATTTCTTCTGAGATTTCTAGACTTAGGGATTCAACAATTTTTTTCGCTGCCTTTGATGTAAATAACTTACCGTCTCATCAATATATGAATAAATGGATGCAAGATGTGTGGGTCAATAAACTAGGGTTTCACTTTTCATTTTGTGCAATGATTCAAAAGGGTTTGTTTCTAATTTTCTTTGACAATAAGGAAAGCCAAAGCAAAATTGTAAATAAGCAGTTTTGGTCGGTAGGGAATTCGTCTTTTAGGGTTGTTCGTTAAGACCCTGAGGCTTGTAACGATGAAATTCTCGCCCTTTCCTGCCCGAAATGGATAACCATTAAGAATGTCCCGGCCTTCCTCTGGTCCTGTGTTGATAAAATTGCGGAACCCTTGGGGAAAATTGTAAAAATCGACTCTTCTCCCTCGATACTCCCTCATCTCGATGCTAGAATTCTCATTACCTTGAAACCAGGTATGGTATACTTTCTTGAAATTGTTATTCGCCGTAACAATAAAACTTACTGTTGTTCAATTGAGTATATGGGTGGAATTGATGCCTGCCATTTTTGTAAGGTTAGTGGCCATTTTAGAAGTAAATGTCCCTTATTATTAAATAAATCTTCAAAGTCTAAGACTCGAGCCTTCGGTCCCCCCTGTAGCTAAAGCCTCGCCTTCTGAACCTGCCCCCACGTCCCCCCCCACACTCCCCCACCTGCATCTTCTCCTTCCCCCTCTCCACTCCCCCACAACCTTCCCCCTTCCTCCTCGACCCCCTCGATGGCTAAATCCATCCTAGACTACATAAATGTTATCAAGACGGCCCTCACCGGTGCTCAGCCTCCTCCCTTTAATCCCACTGAACCGGTTGGTACCCCTGCTCAACCCCGAGGACCCTTAATGCCCAACAATTAGTGATGGAAAAACTGAGAAAAGCAGCTGAAGCTAGGAAAACTCTTGAGCAAAACCTCTTCAATCAGAAATTGGAAATTGAAGCCTCTCACTGTCAGTTACCTGACCTTGAGGACATTGATAGGGGTGTTCCAGCTATAGTAGACACCATTTATAGGCGACATTGATAGGGGTGTTCCTTTTGGTATAACCAATGCCCCGACTGCATTTATGAACCTAATGAATAGTGTACTCCATGACTACTTGGACAAATTTGTTTTGGTATTTCTGGATGACATATTGATTTACTCTAGAAATGAGGAGGAACATTTAGTACACCTACAAATTGTTTTGCAAAGGTTGAGGGAACATAACTTATATGGGAAATTGTCAAAATCTGCCTTCTTCGAGGAAAAGATTCACTACCTTGGGCATATAATATCAAAGGAAGGAATAGCAGTTGATCCAGATAAGATAAAGGCAATAGTAGAATGGTCGATCCCTAAAAATGTTTCAGAGGTAAGAAACTTTATGGGGCTAGCAGGGTACTATAGGAGGTTTGTGGAAGGATTTTCTAAGATAGCAAACCCCATCACCTCATTACAGAGGAAGGGTAAAAGGTTTGTGTGGACAGAACAAAGTGATAAGGCATTCCAAATTTTGAAGGGGAAACTAACTTCAGCACCCATTCTAAAGGTACCAGATCCGAATGGACACTTCACAGTCGTAACTGACGCCTCTATCGAAGGTTTAGGAGGAGTACTTGTCCAAGATGGAGGGGTAGTAGCTTACGAATCTAGGAAGCTAAAGACTCATGGAGTTAATTATGCAACCCATGACTTAGAGTTAGCAGCGATTGTGCATGCCCTATAGAAATGGAGACACTTCTTACTAGGGAAGCCCTTTGAGTTAAAGTCAGATAACCAAGGACTAAAGTACATCTTTACCCAACCCCACTTAAATGATAGACAAAGAAGGTGGTTAGAGTTTCTAAGTGAATATGATTTTGAAATTGAATATATTAAGGGGAAGGAAAATAGGGTGGCAAATGCTTTAAGTAGAAGGACACACTTGATGACTATAGCAACATTCAAAACTTCTTTCAAAAGACAAGTAATGGATGAGCAGGGACATCACCCATGGTATGAGAAAGTCAAATTGACTTTAGAATGCGATCCAACCGATCCTAAGGTTGAAGGGCATACATTAAATGAAGAAGGGTTGCTCAGATACAATAATAGAATCTATATTCCTAATTCAGGAGACTTAAGGAAACTAGTGTTGTCGGAGGCTCATAATGCCCCTTATTCAGGGCACCCGGGAGTTAACAAACTTTATGCAGACCTAAAGAAGTTATACTTTTGGTAAGGGATGAAGAATGACATAGTCAAGTATGTGGCTATATGTTTGGAGTGTCAAAGAGTAAAGGCATAACATAGACATCCAGCTGGATTGTTACAGTTACACGATGTACCTCAACACAAGTGGCAAGTTATTAGCATGGATTGTGTGCAAGGGTTTCCCATGTCACCTTCTAGGCATGATACAATAATGGTGGTAATTGAGAAATTCACTAAGGTGGCACACTTTATACCAGGGAATTTCACGGATGATGCACCTACCTTGGCTAGGCGCTTTGTTAAGGAAATATTTAGATTGCATGGAATGCCAGAGAAAATCATATCAGATAGAGATGCTAGGTTCACTTCAAGGTTTTGGACAACTCTTCAAACAGCTTTGGAAACTCAACTAGATTTTAGCACTGCATACCATCTTGAAACCGACGGTCAAACAGAAAGGACAAATCAGATTTTAGAAGACCTACTTCGCATGTACTGCATGGACCAACAGAAGAAATGGGAAGATTAACTACCTCTTGTAGATTTTGCTTACAATAATGCATATCAAACATCTTTGGGAATGGCACCTTTCGAAGCATTGTATGGTAGGTCATGTCGAACACCTTTGAGTTGGGATAGTCTTGAGGATAGAGTAATTGTTGGACCAGATATGTTGAAGGAAATGGAAAGGAAAACTAATAAAATTAGGCAAAGATTGAAGGAAGCCTCAGATAGGCAGAAAAGTTATGCAGACAAGAACAGGACACCAAGGGAGTTTGAGGTGGGAGAGAAAGTCTTCCTAAGGGTTAGGCCACACAAGAGTTCCATAAGGTTTGGTAAAAAGACCAAGCTTGCACCTCGTTATGTTGGACCTTTTGAAATATTGGAAAGGATTAATCCAGTTGCATACTGGTTGGCCTTACCTCCCCAGTTGACCCGAATCCATGATGTCTTGCATGTATCTCTTCTGAATAAAGTATCTACTTGATGAGAAACATATTTTGAATTGGGATGTTTTACAGGTCCAGGAAATGGGAGAAATAATGATAGAGCCATTCAAAATATTGGAGAGGCACCAGTGCCAATTGCACAACAAAGAGGTTGATCAATGCAAAGTACAATGGAATCAATATGATGAAACGAATGCCACATGGGAAGACACTAGGGAAATGCAACAGTTGTTTCCTTTTTTGTTTTAAACTAATCATGAACTATAGGCTCTTTTGGATGCATTCAATAAGTGCATCAGGACGATGCACAAATTAAGCTAGGGAGGATGTCACAACCCTCTTTTATCACTTTTTGATTTGATACAATTCTATTATATTTTTGGTTGAGCTATTGAAAATAATTAAATGAATATTATAAAAGAATAAATAATGGACCCACACACACACTTGGAGAATATAATTCAAAAGGCATTAATTATTTTATTTTTATTTTTATTTTCCCACTCCCAATTATGGCACATGTTGTAGGAGGAATTAGAAGCTTCTAGAGGAATCTTCAATACCTTGCATGTAACTCCCTCACTAGGATTTTTATCAATGTTTGCATGAGTCCAATATTGGAAAAGAATCTCATTTCTAATTAATTTCTCTAGATAGTGGAATTAATGGATTTTTCTTATATATTGTATGCAAGTGATCATAAGAGGGAGTTGATTATGTTTTGAAGAAAAATCTTCCAAGTTTTAGTAGTAGGATCTTCTTTGGTAGTCTCATTTTTGTTGTAGGATTGTTAAGTTGTTCTTGAAGATTTCTCTCAAGTTGCAAGGAAGGATAAAAAAGGATAGCTAGAGGATTCAACATCGAGCTTCGATAAGCTAGGTTCTCTTTTTTGTCATCTCTCATTTACATATGAGAAATTTGTATTATAAAAAAAAATAGCTTCTAAATCTTCCTCTATATAAAAAATAAATAAATTATTAGATTGTAAATCTTTTCTTCTTATTTAGGGATAAATATTGATAAAATTACTTTCATATAATGCATGTAAAAGATAGCTTTATTATTTATTTAATTCTCTTTAGAAAATATATATCAGATCTTGCTTTTGCTTTTCCAAAAGATTTTTTCTTTGATTTGTGCAAAAATCATATTTCCCTTATTTAAATTTCTTTTTCTGAGATTAAACTCCTCTCTGTGTGATTAAATGATAATCACTTGTGTATGAATCTTGTTCCTTATTATTCTTCTCTTAAATTCATTTCTCTCGCTCTTGGAATGGAAATCTGAGTGTAAATCTTATTTCTGTAACTAAATCTTACATCCCTATGAATAATCTTACCTTTGTGTGAATACAAGTTGATATTCTGCATATGAAGTTATTTAAATATTTTTTTTCCCTATGAGTAAAAACCCATCTGTCTCTCTCTCTCTCTCTGAATATAGATTTGATCATAAATCTCAATTCCTTATGAGCAGTCTTATTTCTCTGTGAACAGAAAATGTCTGATAATAAAATATAAACCTCATTGTATCCATTTTTCTCTGTGAAAAATGAAGTATAAATCTCTCTGTGAATATTAGTTCTATACATTGCTGAAACAATTTAGTTCTCTGTGTTATTCATCCCTGTGAATAAATTCTTATTCTCATTTGTTTTAAATTAATATTTCTATTACACATATATTTGTTTATATATTTCTCTCTATGCTTAAATAAATTGAAAATGAAAACTATATATATATATATATAAAGTATTTATATTATCGTTAAAATTTATGGCAAACAAATTTATATGCGAAACAATGCAAAATCCGTAGATTAAACTCCGCATGGAACGATGTGCCGACGCAAGGGGAGTGGGCGGAGTTATTATCGCGATCGTGAGGGGTACCCCCACTACCCTGTGGTCACTCTTACGGTAGTGGCCGTAGGGTAGTGGAGGGGACCACGACGGTCCCCGACCACTGCGGGCCTATACCCGCAGGTCCGTAGTGGTGATGGGACCCATGGGCCCCCTCTTCCACTTGCCTATTAAAAGCCACAACATAAATTCTTTTTTTTTTTGGCAAATGAATTTGTTAAATTCTTTTTGTATATATATTTATTTACTTAGTTTAAATAAAATCAACTTAGGTAGATTTATAATTAAATTATCTTTAGTAAATTTAGTAAATTTTATAATTGTAAAATTAAATTATAATTAGATCTTTCAATCTATTTAAGATCCGTTGGGCCACTTAGTTGGCATTTTGGATTCATAAAAAATAATTAATTCATGATTGAACCAAAAAATGTCTAAACTAATTGCTATTTTTGGAACCTATGACTATAATTAATTATTCCCGTGGTAGGAATAATACATTGCTTAATCTTGCACGCAAGTTACACTATTCTTGTATCATGCAAATTACTTATACATTAATTGCATTTATTGACGTTTTCATCCACATGCAAGTTACACGTTTTTAATTATCAATATGTGAGTTCGTAATTGTCATTATTATGTAAGTTAGATTTCAAGTTTGAAATATTAATCGTAGAAAGATAGTATTTTTTTTATCAAGTGGTACATGAATACCATCGAGGTAGTTATTTCAATTAATTAAAATTTAAAATGTCTAATTACGTACATTCATTTCATAATTTTTTTCAAGCATGATGTTTTCATAGCTTCTTAGTTAGAAAACTAAGTAAAGGAAGCTGGAAAACCAAAACCTAGCAGTGTTTGGTATATACATTGCCTCTAGGTCACGCTTACGGGTAATGTCGTTGTGTTGAACTACTGCACTTAACGCCTAAAAAAGCTGCATCAACGACATCTGTGGCATCGTCCCTATAAATCATCAGGGAGTAATAAGGGACACTTGGAAGTTAAAGTCCAAGGGGCAGGTAATTCCCCTTGGATCGATAATCTAATAAGATAATTCTAAAATGATCTTTCATCCGCTAAGTTAAACCATAGTAAACCCCTATAGGGATGATTGGGTGAAATGCTTTTATGAATTTGATTTAATCTTGAAGAATTCTTGACGATTGACAATTGGTCAAGGGTGACGCTTATGATAGGTATTAGGATCTAGTTGTTTTAGGCCACAAGCAATAGGCCATCTTGAGCCTTTGCTTAAGTGCTACCACTGTGGGTAGCAACTGCAGAGAAATTGTCTGGGACATTGACCCTAGAAAAGGTTGCGTACCCACTAATCAGTTTACACCAAACCATAGAGTAGAAAATAGAACTACATACTTTACGCCTTGATCCCGTGCCGAAATGGGTATGTAGGCAGTCTAGGGACGGAGTTGTCCCTAATACTCAGGCGTTCGTGGATGGGGTCTAGGTTTGGTAAGAAGAAGGATTGAGTAGAATCCTAATTTGAAAGATAAGTATAATAAAAAGGGAAAAGTAATTCAATGCATACTCAGAAGGAATCTCGTATGGATTCGCTTGACTTCCCGAGGCTTTAAGCCAAATTTCGAGGTGAAATTCAAGCTTGTATTATTTTATTTCAATTTATCCTAAGGACGGCGACCTCGGTGCACTCCTATTTGAAGAGTGTAGTACTTAGTGAGTGACTTAGGACCCGAATGGTCCAGATGAGTCTAAGTCTCTGGCCAGAGCACCTCCTATCCGTATGGGTAGATGCCTACCCTGTATGGGTAGATGCCTATCCCGTATTGGATAGATGAAACCTACTGCCCCGTATGGATAGATGCCTAACCCGTATGGTTGGATGCTCATCCCGGATGGATGAATGCCTAATCCTAATGGATGGATGCCCAGAGTATGCGATTGAATAAAATACAAATGATTAAATTAAACAAAAAAAAGAATGGTCAAATTTTGTTGGGTTAATCAGCGTGGGTTATTACAGAACTAATGTCATCTCCGAACCATATAAGCCATTGGAATTAAAGACCCACTCAGACCTGTGAAGCCAAGTGGAATCGATGTTTGGTACTTGCAAGGTCCTGCAACCACAAAACGATAATACATTATATACATATATATATCATAACAGACAAGTGATAGAGAGTTGCGACGACACATCCCGCTCACAATGAGTGATGTGGAATCGTTTCTATCACAAAGATAGTCAAACAATAGTCAAACACATCTCATAAGCATATTATCAAATGTAATCATGAAATAGGGTTAGTGTAATCATATTCAACATCAAATCCATGATCAATATAATCTATCGATAATCTATCACATAGTAAGCATATAGTATCCATCAAATAACATGATCAATAATGATAGTATCAACATCGTATAAATCATCCAAAATAGCATATGCCCAATAATGTCTATCATCACAATGCGTAACTAAAACACATGAATAATCATCATCCAAATTATCATAAATAGTCGAGATAAGTCTAGCACGCATGAAATAGAAATCAACTCTAATCAAAACAAGTCAAATCAAGGGTGGACACTACATGCCCCTTGTTTCGATAGAGGAATTGCAAAAAATTGAAGAAAAATTCATATAATTTAGTGATAAGCTTCTATAGCAAGATTTGATAAACTGTCTACCTTAGCCCCTAGGATTTTTCCTCTTTCAATTTTCTCTTACTCTGGAAAATGTGTCGTTAAATAACTTTCTTGCCTTTCTAATAACATCAGTTCAGAAGCCCAGGATGAAAATAAGAATTGAGGTATTTGGAGAAAATTATGTGTTAAGTAATCGATACCCTTGTTGATGAAATTGGATAGAGGAGTTTCACTTCTCTTTCTTTTTTTCATGGAAATTCGGAGGAGAGTTCAAGTTTGTTTTTAATTAGTGAATGTTACCATCAACATAATGAAGAAATATATACTTTGGTGTTATATTATGAGCATGATGTTTTGTGAGAGATGCAATGTATTCTATGGACCTATACAACCAAAGAAACGATATGATTAGATGTGTAGATCAAGGTGTTGTATGCAAGAAGAAAATTTGTAGCTTGAGTAAATAGATAAGATGCATAAATTGAGGCTTGAATTGTGTAACAATTTGTGAGTGCATGTAATCTAGAATTCTAGAAAAAAGGAATGTGGAATAGTATAATTGCATACATTGTTTTTAAAGTCTCCTGCACCAACTGGACCTCATACTCTTGCACAAAGCGTACATCATAGATTGATTGCATAGCTTCTTCAAGAGTCTCTTCACATCTTTTAATGATGTTGTTTGCAAAGTCTTCTATATTGCTTTGGTAAAAGCCTGGCTAGTCCAGAAATGTTGAGTCTATTATACATAAAGGTGTCTCATTTCCTTGTGGTGGAACTATGTTATTCTCAGGGTCATTTCAAGATATAGTAATAATATCCTCAAGAACTTGTGGATCTGTCATAGCCTGACACAAATTCAACAAAGCAATACCAATATCAAAAAAAGTTGTCATTATTAGGGGTGTAGTCGTTCACCGATGCCTAAACAACGAGAAAATTTGTCACACCATAACATAATCAAAATATCTAATCTAATAACATTAAATTAGTAGAAAATAAAATTTTCCAATATTATAATATTAAATTAGTAGACAATAAAATTATTTTGTTAAGTATCATATCTAAAATCTAATTCATAATATATCTAATTCAATGCAACTATCCATTTATTTATTATTAATTCTTTATTTTAAAAATATATATATACAAACATATTTGTTTATAATTATTAAACAAAATATTTGATCTTATATTTATCTAATTACTACAAAATAAAATTATTTTCCCAAAACATAGACATCATTTTAAAAATTAAATCTATTTAATTTATACTTACAATATATCTACTTTCAATATAATTGAAAATTTATTTTGATAACTATAATAAATACAATTGTAAATTTATTTATTTTAAATATAATTGTTCAAATTTATTTTTAATCCCTCTTTTAAAAATATTTTAAAGCTTGCAGAAGACATGGCTTTCCTCTTAAGGCAGTCACACTATTTGGCCATATACAACAAACAAGTCTCCAACCTGATCAGAACACTCCCAGCCTTGGCCAAGATGGGAGCTTTGTAACATTTGCCAGCATTCTCCCCGCTTATGCCAAAATGGGTATGGGCATCCATCAAAGCAATGAAAAAGAGGGCAGAATTTCCAAGTTAGAATAGCAATTAAAATTGAGAACCATTTGAACCAATCTGCCCAGCTGCTGCGAAAACTGACAGATTTAAGTGCCTATAATAATATTTTTGTAAAGGTTATGTTGATCAGAAGTAGTTATTGACAGATGGATGCTAGGTAGGGGTCAGTTCACACACCATGTATAGATCAAATCAAGTGCTGCAACAATGCATTATGAACATGTGAACAGAGATCTCGGTGTGCATCTACACCGTCTCGTTGGGGCGATTCCAAAAACAAAAATAATCAGATAAATTAAAATACACCCTTTATGTGGAGCCCAGGTGCAACCACCTGTCTCCAAGGAACTAAACAAGGAAAGTGAATTGTAGAGTGCATTGAGTGTCCACAAAGTCCAATCTAATCTGTAAATACTAAATACCTCTATTTGATGAGATTTTTGTTTTTCATAATACAAGTTGGAGCATCAATATTTCATAACATACACACAAATGACATAACAGATTGCAAATTACACATGTAGCAAACATTACCAGTTTACTAGAATGTAACATAGAACCTCATGAACTTCTCAAAAATTGACTATTTAACTATTTAGATGACTTACTCACCAATCATTTCTTCTTCATAATATTTTTAGCATTAGGCTCATCCAAGAAAATTAAATTTCTTGGGACTAAATTTCAACAATATTTGGTATTCACACAATTGGAATGCTCAACCTTGAAGGTAAGAGCTGATTATAAATAACAATTGTTCCAATAAATTTGGTATTACAATAGACAATTCTGAGTACAATTTACCCTAATCTAGAATGCCAATATTTTACTGCATTGCTTATATTGGCAAACAATTCTTGATGAAGATGGTATTCACACAATTGTAGCCTGTTTTGGTATTCAACAATATTTGGTATTCACACAATTGGAATGCTTAGTACTCAGCAATCAAAATGCAACATCCTGCTGAAATGCAAATGGTGAAAAACAATAATCTCAGACTATTCCACTAATACATTTAGCCTAAAATTCCGACGGAGTTTTCCGATGGGGAAGGTATATTGTGATCAAACTTGATTCTTTTTGAAAAAATGCCCGATTTCGTCGGAATTCCAACGATAATGCAATGACATTAGGGTTTTTTTAGAAAAAGTGCCCGTGTTCGTCGAAATTCCGACGACCGCGTGCATTACTTAAAAAAAGAAGAAAAGACCAAGTCATTTCATAAATCCCACCTCTTTACAAAATCCTATCTCTCATTCGTCCCGCCTCTGTAGCGAACCTATGGGTTTAATCGTGGCGGGGAAGATCATTGATGTGACAAACACGGCCGCAGCGGGGAACGGGGGAACGAAGTGCCAAGGGCTGGCACATAACCAGCGAGGACGACCGCAAGGGAGCCCAAAATGGGTTGTGTAAAAGGCGACGCTGGGGCCTCTGTCAACAACAATAAGAGCTACGGACGGAGGAAGAAGTCATCTTTGAGAAAGAATTATGGATGCAAGCGCTCTTGAGGAATGGTATTTTTGCGGTGAAATTTTCTTGAACTTGTGCTACAGTTGTATCAACAAAATTCCTTGCTAGTTAGGGTATTAGAACAGAATCAATAAAATTTTCGGTTCATTTTCGTTACATTATGGTCGGAAAATAAATCTATATCCTGATACAAGATTGTAATCTCCTCCCCCATCACCCCCATTTCTCCCTGTGTAATACTTATCCAAAGAATCTAGACAGAGAGGTAGACATAGCGATTGGCCAGGAGCAGGAGATAATATGTAAGTTGGAAGATATCAAGGCCACAACTAACAATTTCCATGAAAATAACAAGCTTGGAAAGGGAGGATTTGGCGTTGTATACAAGGTAACATAATCCTTATTGGCCCTCTTTTCTATAGTTCCGAAAATGGTTATAAATTTATAGTCAGATATAAACATAGGATTAATGAGTTTTCCTTAGTGGTCCTCTTTTCTAATCTCGATTAATTTATCAGAACAAGTTTCAAGCAGTATTTTACTCAATTTATAGTTCTGGAATCCGTTATAAATTCATAGTGAGATATAATCATAAGATTATTGTGTTGTCTTTCTGTCAGGGGACAATGCCAAATGGAATACAAATAGCAGTAAAGAGACTTTCCGTTCAATCAACGCAAGGAAAGGAGCAATTTCTAAACGAGGTTAAGTTGGTGGCGAAAATACAAGATAAAACAATTTTTTTATATTATATATCTCATCAAGATGAGTATTAGTCATTCTTGTTTAGGTATGGAAATCTTTTGCGAGAGGAAATATTGTGGATGTGATTGACAAAGAAATAGTAGAAAGCATATCCAATGAGTAAGTTTTAAGATGCACTCATGTGGGCCTTTTATGTGCACAAGTAGATGCATTAATTCGGTCGTCAATGATCGATGTACATGCAATGCTTTTAAACTCTCCAACCTCTAGAATTATAGGCACAAATTCAACTACTTCACCGATCACTCATTCAATCCATCCATCTATTAATGATGAAACCGTAACAGATTTAATTCCTAGATAATCTTGTTTATTCTTTGCACATTAGAATAATAATAAATTTAATATCAAGTAGGTAGTGTTTTTTACAATTTTAATTATGTAATACTTTATCATTATATATCAGTGAGTCATATGATCTCACACTTCATGATTAGTATGTAATATCTCCAGTTAGAATATTAAGTAATATTTCACTAAATTTCTCACCTCAAAAATTTCTCCACCTTAATGATAGTTAATGTTAAGGATTGAATGAAACAAACTCTATTTCATGGATCACCTTCTTAGCCTCCTATGGAAGTCATTCTTTGTGTGGTCTACCATGACCATAATCAGGGTCTTAATAAATGTATTAGATACTCTCTATTATCAATAAGAGAGTTATCATAATATAGTCGTGGCAAGTGGTTACAAATAAGATTAGTGGGTCCATAGTTCCCACTTGGTTTGTACTTAGAAACATTATCATTTCTTAGTTGTATGGAAACTACAAGTTCATGCATCTAGCCAACAATACACACTAGCTATTATATGATTCCACTAATGAGAAAAGCCTAGTCAATCTTATAGTTTGTGGAATTAGTCATGTCCCTCATATAGAATATATATATGGAGTATTCTTGCCTATAGATTACCTATTATTTTGCTTAATAATGTGATTATTTCACATACATCATAAAAGTGCCCTTCTAATATGTTTGTGCATCAATCTTGAAACCATATTTTTATTAACCAACCAATGATAAGAATTATCTTAAACACGCCTCTATATTTGAATCCCACTAGCTTTGATAATCAACCATAATAACCTTAACAATGCATAGACGGCAACAATGCCTAATAAATCATAAATTGTCTAAGGTGAATCTAGCCAAAGCCAACCCATCAAATCCACTAATCTCCCTTGCATCCCAATCATAAAATTTTATGGTTGTTGGAACAAGCTTGGGAGATTTAGTTCTTCCTTTGCAAATTAACATACCCTATTTTGGTTTCCCAAATATTTACTAAATAACTTTGAAGATAAATTGGGAAGAGAATCCATCATATAGATATTTCTTTTCAACAGCCTTAGAGGACATTTTTTTGTCTATCATTTATTATAATAGCTAATACCCAATTTTTTTATAAGATAACAAGCAAAACCTCCTCTTCACAAACTATGTTTTCCTTAATAATCCAAGAATGAAAAAAGGAACCCACATAAAAATTACTTACTCCCTACCATGAAGGCAAAAGAACATCCAATTTAAAGATAGATGTACCAAAAGGAAAGAAATATCACCTCAAAATCTGTCTTGAACTTATACATTGAATCTATACACACGAGAATCCCCTTAATAACTCTCTCACAACTTTCAATGATAGAAGAATGAGTGTTTTCACAAGACTTTCATACTATGATATTTATATCAAGATTCACTTGCATAGTTTTAGAGTCAAGCTGACCCATTCTCATGAGTAGTTTACATGAACCCTTCATAAGAATGGATCACTTAGTACTCATTTCATCAAAGTGATGCTCATAGTATTATTGAAAAATTGTATTATTGTTCCAAATTTTGTGGATATTTAGGAGACACAAATAAAATATAAATGTAATCATTCCATATTTTTGTAGGAGATATTGGAATGAGACTAATAGGAAGAGTAGTAAACATGAGTCACAATGAGCACTTTAGAATAAATCTAGACATTATAAGGAAGAGTAGCTTGGAAAAATAGAAGCGTAATTTATTTTCCAATATGCAAGATTATTACTTGGGAAAGAATCTTGAAAGAGGATTGAAAAGATTCCTTGAGCTAACATTGTCTCACTTATCCAAAATTATGACGAAGGATTCATTAATGAAATGGTCATTAACAAGATGGAGAGAATAATAATTAGGAAGAGATAGATTTCACATGCTACTAGGTGACTAGATTGGAGAGAAACTAGAGGCAAATAATTTAGCTTGGCCATGACACAAAGTCTTAGAATAGATGCCAACCTTGGTGAATGGAATGAAAATTCCAAACAATTAATGAGTGGTGACACAAGTAGAGGCATCTATAAATTTTGTTTTGAAGAAAATTAAGAAAAAATGGGACTAAAACCAAGGGAAATGCACATGGAAAGGATATGATGAAAATCAAAATAAATAGTTTGAAGATAATATTAGCTACCTAAAGGATATTCCACTTGATTATTTGGTATATCATAACTATTTTGACAAATTTTGAAACCATTAGAGGTACCTTTTACTTCAGTAGATGAGGCATTCATTCATGTTGAAGTTGTGATAGCTTATTGGCCTCTTTATAGACAACAAATTATTCATACGAATTATCATATATACTTGTAACCTCCATCCCAAACCATCTATTTCACTCTTCTTCCTTTGTGTACCTCTTTTATTCTTCCATTACCTCTTCGCTTACCTAAATTCAATCCAAAACATAGTGTATATAGCATCAAAAAAATTCCATATTTGATTGATATTATCCACAACATATCGAAAAGACAAATACCACACTGACTGTGTCATCAACCAAAAATAATTTACTTACATATTCAAAGAGTTCAATAATGGAGAAACATCCATGCGGTGCTCTACACATGTCCTTGAAGGTTCAAGAAATACTTATCCTCTATTGTTCCAAACTTTAAATCACTTTCCATGCATGAAAATAATTGCAACCATACACAATTTCCCACCCAATAGATTCTCTCAAACTAGTTTACTATCTTAACATAGGGTCAAGGAAAAGTGGGCCAAAATAGGAATCCAAGTGTCTTAAAAGCCTTCAAGACCATAGTGGTGAGGATTGAATTTCTTTCTTTAGTGGTATCTTTCTATAGATTAATTAGTTGGGGATTGTATTAGGACCTTTTCCTAATTAAAAAAATAAAATAAAGATTACATCCCTAAATATTGCATTCATAATAGAATAAATTTCTGCAATATTGAGACTATATTCATAATAGATTTATAGTGATGAATAAATAAATATTTAAGATTATAAAAAAATTGATGTTTTCTTTCTCCCAACCGTCATTGGATATTGGGTGATCTTTGAGGCATTATGTCAAATAGTTAATGTGCCTTATCTAAGCTTACATATTTTGCATGCATGTGTATCTGGGCAGTTGCACTACAACATCTATACTCACTAATCACATTTGGTTGGAAGTTTCTAAATCCATTTCAAACACATCTTGTGCATATCCTGCAATCTATACTTCCACATTTTCCAAACATGTCAAACAGAGCATTTCCAACCGTAAGCATCTCATATTAATTGCCCTTACCTTCTGCTTTGATGGAAGCCCATACTCTGTTTGAAAGCTCCCATTTTGGCACAGGTAGAGAGTACGTTGGCAAATAAAACTGATCGAAATGGAAATCTATTTGTCGCATTGACTGCATTGTGAGGACGCTTATGTATTTCATCGACAACATAAAGCAGGAAAGGACATGAGAATATCTCCTTGGGGAGGTATTCTATGACAGTTGCGAGGTAGATGAGAGTTTCTTATGCCATTTGCTTTGTTCTATGCAGTCAAACGCGAGAACACTGTTTGAATTCAAATGCTAACGGTGATTGTCTTTTTAACGGAAACAGAAGCGAAGGGACGTCAAGGGAAGGAATGGGCCCACAACACACCTAAGTAGTCAAAGCTTAGTGTGTGTTGTTTAAGGCTGCCCCATTAAGACATCATAATTGATTGACTCTTCACTCCTAAGACCTTCAAAAGTCTTTAATGGCTTCATTGAGTCCTTTTGTCTTCCAAATTCACCTGCACCAACTTGAATTTTCCTTCAATGCTTGATTGCCTATTCACTTGGAATTGAATTGATTTTATAACTAAGAGATCACTTGATTTTATATGTCTTGAAAACATTTTATCCCGATGGCTTTAAATTAAAGTACTTTCTCTTCTATTTGGTATTGGTGGAGCAGATTCTTTTATGATATGTAAGTTGAGAATATTTTATGAAAGGTCCCTAAATGAATACATTTTAAACTGATTTTAATATACCTTGAAGTGTGCAATATGGAAGGTTTGTATTCTTAATCTCCTGCCCATTTCTTAATTTAAAAGATGATATCTTTATTAAATATCTTTATTAACTTGATTTCTCCTTCAATTCTTGATGAATGTTTGATTGCATGTTCACTTGGTATTGAATTGATTTTATAATTAAGAGATCACTTGAATTGTAGGTAAACCCCTTCAAATAACAGGGTAGGCTTCCTTTTATACCTAATATATGTCTTGAAAGCATTTTATTGTGATGGCTTTAAATTAAAGTACTTTATCTTCTATCTGGTATTGGTGGAGCAGAGGTTGCATTGCATCGTCCTAGGATACATATTTCCGCAGATACAACACAAGTTAAATGTATCCCAGGTCGATGCAAAGCAACCTCTGCTCCAGAGATGACCAAAAAATAGAGAAAGAACTTTAATTTAATGCCATCAAGATAAAAGTCTTTAATCAAGACAGATAAAATTTGAGTTTGATTGTCATCATTTACTTTGCCAGACGGCTTTGCCATCGGTGCATGAAAGCATTGAATGAGTTCTACTTTTAAAAATTACATGAAACATTTTTAATTTATTTGATTCAGTGTTATTTGCAAAAAATGATTATCAATGATGTTTCCTTTTTTCAAGAATTGTCTAGGATATTTCCATCAGATAATATGTAACATCGAATGACTAAATCTTTTCATTACAAATGCTTATTTTATTAATTATTATCTGAACATAAATTAAAATTTATGTATGAGGTGTTTGATGTGACGTCTCTAATTTATGTCCGGAGGGTCTAATTGGTTTTGGAGTTCCTGCGAAACCTATTAGGCCACGCTTGGAGGAAATCAATGTGTTCATGCAAAGAGCACCTTTTTTCTATTATGAGAATGATACTTTTGCACCGAGGGATATTTGGAAGTCAATATCCAAAAATTTCTATAGTGTCGAACAAGAGTTGGCGGACTCGAAGTATAATTGTCAGCTTTCAAAAGACCAAGAGGTTATGTATACAATCTCCCAATAAAAGAGCGATTTCAAGAATTACCTCTCCCCCCCATGACTATTCAGGAAGCACTTCCTCAAAGAGAGGACTATTGGCCTCCATGGGATCAAAGAAAAAAATTAAAGCATAGACTCTAAACGATGTAGTGGTATCCTTCGTAAAGAACTCTACACTATAATTGGAAATTCACGAGGGAAACTGCAAGATAGTGAAGAGAAATACAATCTTGAAAAGTGGGAAGAATGGATCTTGATTTGGGTGGGGCCAAGTCAGGTGGCTACTCTAGAGGTTGACGAGATAGAAATCATATTAGGATTTGAAAAATATCACACTTGTAGAACTTCGTGTGCGAGTGATCGATTGTGGTGTTTGGGTAATGCATTCCAAATAGATACAGTTTCATGCCATCAAGACATGATCGATTGTGGTGTTTGGGTAATGCATTCCAAATAGATACAGTTTCATGCCATCAAGACATTACCCATTTGGAATGCAAATAGATATTGCAGTAGCTTAAAATAAAAATGAGATATCATTCAAGTCTTTGCAGCGGAGGCGGGTGTAGGTTTTTCTTGTTTCTCCTTGCCTTTGCTACTTGTATGCCTCTCATTTTTCGACTCCTCTCCTCTCTTGCGCTTCTTCGTTGAAATGGGTATTGAAAAAACCTCAACAATTTCATTGTTCCCTCCACGCTGCCTATTATTTGATGGCGCTGTTTTCTCTGAAGAAGCCGCCATGCTCTAAAAAGAAAGATAGGAGGGGAGGCTTTTCTTAGTCAAGCAAAGACGAACACAATTAGAACGCCGTATGGAGAGGCTTTTCTTAGTAAAGCAAAGAAAAAACACAGAAGGCGCGTTTCTAGGGAAACTCAGATTTTTTTGGTCAGGGATTTATATCGGGTATTATGGCGTGTTACAGACGACAAGCTCATTTTGTAAAACCCGATGCTCTTTTTAATGGAAATGTCACGGTAATGAGGTTTCCAGATCAGCAGATTTATGACGGAAATATAATTAAAATGAGTCGCTTTCTTTCAATCTAAAATTAATTACCTAGGTACCTCACAACGCATTCAACTTTAAACGATTCGGAAACCATCATGTACCTAGGTACCTCACAACGCATAAAATTCGCACCTCACAAGCCTTTGCCCACAATTCGGGTACCATCATGTACGTCGGTACCTCACAAGCCTTTGCCCACCGGAAGTCGGATAAAATTCGCCGAGGTCAAAAATTTCAAATCAAATAAAAGTTTGCCGATAGGTTTTGAAGCGGTAATCTCGCGAATTACGTTACAATTGTCGGAATATCTTGTTATTTTCTTAAGCTGCAAAATTTTGCCAAAATGTTATTTATAGGCAGTATGCTTATTGCAATTTAGTGACCAAATTGCAGTTTAGAGGCCGCTTTAAATGAATATTCAATGATTTACAGGCAAAGTGGTCAATCTTATTTCACCATTTATTTTCCTGTCGTTCTTATTGGCACATGTGGGTGAGGAAAACCAAAGGAGAAGGGGATTAGAATAGGTAAAATCTTAGTATTTTAATTTGAAATGATTTTTTAATTATATTAGTTAAAATAAATTTTAATTTTAAATAATAATAAGGATGAAAATTAATTTGAAAAGGAATTGATAAGATTTAGTTAATATTATTGTAAAGGTTAAAATAATGTATTTTAATAATGACTTTTCTTTTAACCTCTTTTATGAAATCATAGTCGTAATAATTTTTTTTATAAATTATTTAAATCATATAGAAGATATAATTTATATAGAATATATAAATAAAGATAATGCTCTGAGATCTATTCATGGGTTAATCCTGTTTGTAAGAACTTTGGAAACAAGGAGGAGATTTGGTTAAAACCCGAACGAGGATGGGTTAAGATCAACTATGACGGGGCTTCTAGGGGTAACCCGGTACTTTTGGAGCGGGATGTGTAGCTTGCGATGATGAAAGGAAGGTTCTTTTTAAAGGAGCAAAAAGACTGCAAGATGGAATAAATAATGAGGCAGAGGTGCAAGCAGTTTTGTTAGCAACTGATTTGGCAGTAAACATGAAGGTTTTGAAAGTCCATTTAGGGGAGATTTGCAAGTTGTGGTTAATGCAATCATGAAAGGAGTAACCCCGAGTTGGAGATTAAATAAGTTTATCACATTAATCTGCTAAATATTAAAATCTTTTCAAGATTTTTGCATCTCTCATGTAAGGAGAAGTGGAAATGTCAGTGCTGACGGATTGTTCAATGTGGCATGTGATTTAGCTAAGGGAGAGGTGAGGTGGTGGGATGGAAATGATAGTACCATTCAATGGAGTTAAGATAATCTCCTAAGTACAGTACCTTGTCATACTTGAAATGTGTGAAATGTATTTCTTTTCTCTTTGTTCGTGTGCCTAGGCTGGCTCGAGTATTACAAGCAATTAATGCCAAAATCCTTTGCATTGACGGTGAGAGTTGGGAGAGCTTCATTTATTGTTAGAATGAGAATTTGCGTTCGTTCATTGTGGCAGTCGAGCGATTTTGGTGGTGGTAATAGTGGTCTCTGTGTAGAGTTAGGCGATTTTGTGGGGAGTGCGATATGGAAGCCAATTTCATACTCATAACAACTAAGCTTATGCTTGCTTTTTGGGCTCTGGTTCCTGCAAAATGGCTGCAAAACATGTTCATTCCGAAGGACCCCCTGTTCTTGAGGGTTGTTCAACTGGTTCTTGGTGAGGAGGTGGCTGTTATCGAGCATAGATATAGAACAAGGGTGGTTATCTACGCCTTAATTATGGTGTGGGGACTCAAATTTTCTTATTCTCGTGTGGAGGTGAGAAAAGTGATGACGATGATAGTGCCAAGAGATTATTTGCTCAATATGGAATCTTTGTTGGAGTGGGCGGTCCCGGGATGTGGCTTTAATGTTTCGGAAGGCATTCCAGAGGAGCACGTTGAGCTTAGAGGCAGGCATGAATTCCTTTTCTGAGACATCGAGAAGAAGTAAAAGCAAGATTTTAGGATGATGTGAGGAGAGGTTGGGAGGGCCTAATAATGTACATTCAAATCATGGAATTGGACGAGATTATCAGGCAGGCGAAGGAGGAAGCTGGGGTGGTGGAGGAGGAACAAAGGATGTGACCGATAAACAGACACCTAACTATGGAAATGGCCAAGCAGAATATGTCGCAGGGTAACAAACCGACTGGTGAAGTGAACAGGGCTAGGGAAGCTGCGAGCTCATCGAATGCAAAGGTGGTGAAGAAAGAGAGATAAACATGCTGCAGGGAAGGGTACCTCTTCATGCCATTTCTTTTTTCTGTTAAATTCTTGTTTTGAAAATCTGAACTTTCAGTTAGAACAGTTTGAATAGTTTATGCCAATTTTTTGTCTGGCACTATGTATATGACATTCTCATACTTGTAGATGTGGGGTAGGGTTTGTGTAGACTACGGGTTTATGGATACTTTTTTTATGGGTCGTTTGGAGTCTTTTATGGGTGACTTTTTGGGTGGTTTGAGGGATATAATCCAGATGAAGATGTACTATTTAGTTTTATTCAATAAAATACAAAATATTACTGATAAAAAAAAAAAGAATATGCTTTGAGAGTCTTTTGTTCTCTTTGGTCTCTCGTTTAAAACTTTTAACATTGTTTTGTATGTAGAAATGGTCTCATTTTACTCGCTTGGCTCTGGTCTCTCTCTCTAGTTGGGTATTTTTTCCTAATTTTCTTATGGTATGCTTTTCATCTTTTAATGTTTTATAGACTTCTAATGTAATATTATACTATATTTTAAATATATTCCAGCTATTGCCCTTTATTGATAAAATAAAAAAAAAAAATTATAAAGAATATATATTGTAAATTTATAATCAAATATACTTATATAATCAATTTCTTTATACAAAAAAATCAAATCTGAAAATATTATTTTGATCTTTTTGTTTCATTTTACATGAGACATGACGTAAGTTGTGAATAATTCCTTGAACAAAGAATGTTTGCAGAAGAAAGTGAATTTAATGTGGTGATGAAATCTCCCTAATTAACAAACTAATCTCTCACTTGATGTGTCAAATATTATAAATTGTAAATCGTTTATTTCTTTTTTAATGTAATATACTATACAAAGAGGTGAAAACATGAAGTTAGAATAAATCATTGGCACAAAATACCTAGTGAGTCAATGTTCCAAATAACTTGAGACAATTCACTTCCCTTCTCTTGAGTGAAATGCACTACTACATCGTAGCAAAGAACATGTCAACGTTGTAAATATCTCAAGGTCATATAAACTCAATCATCCTCACAAGATACTACTACTAGAACACTATGATACTACTATCAGGACGCTATTATATTCATTTCTCACATTCTTCAATTCATACCCTCCAATATATCACTTAATGCATATTTTACTATTGGTGTAACCATTGCACCTCCATTTGATGCAAGTGCTACTAATAATGAGTAGCTTTCAATCTAAAATTGCCTACCTACCTCACAATGGCATTCAACTTAAAAAAATTAGAAACCATCATTTTGTAAACACCTACTAAAACAATTAGTGAGCATAGTAGATTTGAAACGATAAAGAAGAATAGTGACCAAAGTAACATATCACAAAATGTTTTTGTTTTTTTTAAGTTGAATAATATAAGAATTTATCATATAGAAATCATTTATTTATCACTAACATCAAATCTTTGAAATAAAGAATAGGAAGATTCATGTATTAGGATTTGTAGTAGGAAGATTCATATATTAAGATCTGTAATATGTACAATATAATCACAATCAAAATCATTTTTTTTAACACTTTACAAAACAACATAGATTTATCAAATAGAGTTATATGAAACATTTTCCATATAATTACAAACATTATAGGATTGAACAAATGGTTTACACTAGCAATTGCACCTTGGTGTGCAATGGGTATGACGAAGAGGTGTGGAAGGTCGATTAGGATTAATTTTTGGTCTATTGGTTGCATACATTTGCAACGCATGAGCTCAATCAATAGACAATTTAGAAAATGATGTTGTTTGTGCAACAAATTTAACAATTATCTTTCACATGATTAGTGAAGTCTTTCGATTTGTGCCTCCACACTTGATGCATTGGTGATGTCATCTTGTGTGTTATTGTGCTTATCTTGATACCTTGTGTGCACATTGGTGTGTAATGCACTATGTGAATGTCACGTACAATTCAAAAAAATTGTTTGTTCAATGGTTTAATTAATGTCTTGTGTGAAAGCTTGGGGCATTATATTATGGAAACAATTTAAAAGGAGGGAGATGGAGATACAGGGAGAGAGATGTATGGATAGAGAGAGGGAAACATGTGTAGAGATAGTTTAGAGATAGAGGGAGAGATAAACATAGATGTAGAAATGAAGATATAAGGAGAGAGGAAGAGGGACAAAAATAGATGCAAAGAGGCATTGGGATATATATATATATATATATATATATATATATATATATATATATATATATATATATATATATATATATATATATATATACGGAGATAGAGAGGTAGAGATAGAGAGAAAGAGATAGAGAGAGATATAGGAAGAGGGAGGTGAATGTGTGTGTGTGTGGCAGGGGGGGAGGGAGGGGAAGAGATAGAGAGAGTAATATAGATGGCTAGGTAGACTGATGGGGAAATAGAGATAGATGAGGAGTGAAAGGGAGAGAGAAGAAGAGATAGGGATATAAAAAAGAGATATGGAGGAAGGGAGGGAAGGACAGATGGGTTAGTTAAAGAGGGGGGAGGATAAAGAAAGAGTGATAGGTAGATGAGGCAGAGAAATAATAGGGGAGAGGGAGAGATATACCAATATATAGAGGAAGAGGAAGAGATAGAGAGATACATAAATATTGAGGTAGGGTTGGAGATATATAGATATATAAGGAGATATAGAGGGTGAGAGAAAGAGAGAGATGATTAGATGGATAGAGAGGCATACAAACATAAAGAAGTGGAGATAGAGAAATAGAGATTGAGAGAAATAGAAGGAGATAGAGAGAGGTAGAGAGAAAGAGGGTGATATAGATATATATGGGAAGAGAAAGAGAGAGAGAGAGAGAGAGAGAGAGAGAGAGAGAGAGAGAGAGAGAGCGAGTTATATGTGAATACAACATAGTAAACATCAGTTGCCATCAATGACAACACAAATAACTGATCAAATTCATCCAACCATGCAATCTCAATCTCTTCATCAGAATTTCATCACAAACAGTCCTTTACTGGTTTAGTCATCACTCTTCATCTGCATCAATTATGTCAATCATGCAAACATTATCCCCCTTTGGCATTGATGGCAACACCAACATAAACACCACCATATTCAACTAAAATCATGCTGCTCAGTTTTAGAACTTCTTTGTTACACTTCAATCTTTTGTCGGTTCTTCTCTTCTCCACCTGGAACTAAATCTTCATTTCTTCTCCCCCTTTCCGTTACACATCTTCTCCTCCTTAGGATAATATATTTCTTCTCCCCAATCAAATATCTTATTCCCCCACCTTTGACAACAATGCCAAAGGTGCATATGCATCATCGGTCACCAAATCTGTTATTGTTGTCTTCAACATCTCTGCAAATCTCATCTAAGCTACTCCCCCCTACGGAGTAGCCATCATTTCATCAATCCATAGTGAATTTTTTTCAATAAGAATACTTGATTGATGCATCTCCTGCATCCTAGTTTTTCTTGTGTAGGGGTCTGACCCCTAATTTACATCTGAGGTACTCAAAGGTAGTCTTTGGCAATGGTTTTGTGAAAATGTCTGCTAGCTGCTCTTTGCTTGTCACATACTCCATTCTGACTTTTTTTTCCTGTACTCTCTCCCTTAGAAAGTGATATTTCAATTCTATGTGTTTATTTCTTGCATGTAATACAAGATTTTTTAAAATATTAATTTTACTTGTATTGTCACAATAAATTGTCACCGGTTCAGACATATTAAGTTTAAAACCTTCTAACACATGTCTCATCTAGATTGCCTTCTTGAAATTCGATTATGCTGCAACATACTCTTCCTCTATTGTTTACTGTGATACACATGTTTGCTTTTTTACTTGTCCTTGGTTTGGTTGTTTAGTGGTAAACAATTCACCGACACCGGCACTGGTACCGACATGTATCTTCACCGGTAGGAAGGATTCTTTGGGTACCGGCATTGGAGGCCGACATTACTTCATCAGGTTATCGGTATTGGAGGCCAACATTATTTGGGAGATCTGGCAATCAACAATTGATTTTGATATTCATGTAAATATGTAATGAGCTGACATGTATATTCATTCTGTAATTATCTATGTAAGTCGAAATGAGGCATGAAAGATTGTAAGGGTATATAGGTCAGTTGATTAGATCATTTTGTGAGATGTATGAAATGTGTTGAGGGATATGAGAGTGATATTTTGTAATGAGAGGAATTTTGTAATGCAAAGATTATGTAAGAGTTTATTCCGGTAAGGGTTTAGGGTTTTAGAACTCGAACAATCAAAGCTTGAACCAGAACTCTATCAGGCATAGAAGATGCATTATATGAGTTTAGTTTTATGTTTTCTTATTCAAAGTGATTGTAGTTAGTGAGACTCCTTTGTGATGAGAAGTGTGCTCTAGGTTGTAAGCCTTCCTGCAAGTGCAGGCCCCCATATATTTTAATATCTTTTCATATGGCCAGTGGATTGATATTGTGGGTCACAAATCCCACCTTGAATTTTACTCTTTGAGGTTTTCCACTGTTGCAATCCAAGAACACTGATTCACACCCCCCCCCACCTCTCAATGTTCTTGGATTCTAACAGCTTTTTCATGTTAAGCATCCTTGCTGCAAAAATTGGTTTCCCCTCTACCTAAAGAAGAGGGCATTGAAGATGAACTAGGGGAAGAGGAGTTTCCAAATGCTTCCTATATATGTGAACCCTCTTATAAGGCCTCTCCAAATGAGTACAAGCAACACAAGAGGGTGAAGCCCTCTTCTTCATGTTATTAGGTGGCTAGGGCCGGTATTAACCTATTTTGGTTTACTTTTGAGTAGCAAATAATATTGTGGTGTTGTGATGTTCTTTGATAAACTTTACTTTAGACTTTTGGTATAGGGATGTTCCCTATATTGTGTTGTGTTATTTTGGGGATGTATGGCATTGCAGCAAAGACTTGTTCTCTTAATGGTTACGATTTTAGGAAGTTTGGCTTTCTAAACATATACACATTATATGTATGGATAAAATTTTAACATTAAGGTTTAGATTTGATATTTTTGCATGCCTTTATGGATGTTATGGTAATGGTAGTTTTGACATGGTTTTGGTTTTGCAGACAAAATATTAATCTTCGATGCAGGTTAGTTTTGAATTTTGCACGATTTCGTTGTTGGGTCTCTTGAGCTTTTCTCAGAGACTTCTTAGACATTTTATGCCTATTGAATTATGCATTCTCTCGCTAATTTATTTGTTGATTCAGATGTTTATTGATTAATATATTTACAAATATGTGTGTGTGTGTGTGTGTGTGTGTGTGTGTGTGTGTGTGTGTGCGTGTGTGTGTGTTTGTGTGTGTGTGTGTGTGTATGTGTACATACATACATACATACATACATACATACATACATATATACATACATACATACATGCATATATATATACATGTATATATATGTATATATGTATGTATATGTATGTATATGTATATATATGCTTAGTCTTCTCTTGGTCTTGTCATATACTTTTAGCTTTATTTCTCGTGGTCTGGGTCCAAGTTGCATTCTCTGTCTAGTTAGTTTTGAATTTTCTCTGGTTCCAAATTCATTGTCCTCTTTCACCTTTCTACTTTAACGTATCCTTGTCGTGACTGGTTTTATTGCTTACGGATATGGGCTAAACATGGATTTAATTTTATTCTCTAGAGAATATTTTGATAGGACAACTCTCTGTTGACTAACCTTGGTAGAATAGTAGTCTTCGGCTATTTCCTCGACAAGGTTGGCCTATACTTTGGATTGGGATTGTTACGACGTTTTGGTTGATGAAGAGACTAACATCTAAACATTCTCACCTTGATTAGATAAATATTTTGGGAATGCCTTCTTTGACTTTTCATGGCTTACTTGGATACTAATGATGATCTTAATGGTAGGACTCTAAGTAAAGGAATGACTAGTTTCAGAATGCTTATTAGTTAAGATTGTGAGTAATGATTATGCATTTAGTATTGCGATTTCAGGTTATGACGGTAAATAGATGCTATTAGCGAGCTTACTTTCAGTACTAATTTGTGTGATGAAGATAGTAGGATAGTTGGCATGTCTGATCTTTGCTCGTATCCGAATTAAAGAAGCCTATTTCTAGAAGACAAGACAGTTGATCTATTCCTTTAAGATGATGCAAATATCCTATAATAATTAAGACATATGTAATTCAAAGTTTAATGTTGATTGTATAGCTATATAGAGGCTGATCGCCACTATATGTAAACACCTAGTATGTTACTAGGAATTGTCTTTCTTGGGCAAGACTAGAGCTTTTCTTTACCCGGTTCTTTCCTACCGATGCCCACATTGAACCGGGTTGTAATTTTTTTTTAAAGATAATAAAATTATTTGGCCAATGGCTCATTATCTATCAAAAAAAGAAGCTCTAATTAAACAATAAATCAAATAAACATTAATTAAATCAAATCAAAATAAATATTAAATAATTAAACAATTGCACATCTCCAAATAAATAATCATAGACTCACATCACCCTATGCCAACAAAGGGGACAATCACAACTCAAGACTCTAACATTAACTTGCACTGTGGCACAACTAACAAGGTATGCAACTTAAACCTAGAGTGTGTGAGGGAAACTATGTCATCTCCAACAACTTTCCATTGGGATAGAGGCACGCTCAGACCTATGAAGCCAAGTGGAGTCGATGTCTAGTACCTACAAACCCGCATTTAACACTAAACACAACATATACAATACATACACATCATAATAAACAAACATGTGATAGAGAATTATGATGACATATCCTGCTCGCTATGAGTTATATGACATGGTCTCTACTCACGAAGACAATCACACAATATAACATCAAAACATCGCATGGAAACATGATCATGAAATAGGGTTAGCACCATTATAACATCATGTCATATAATCCACATGAACACTGAACACATATAAATCCATGAGTCATATCGTATAACATATATCCACATAGAGTAACTAGCATCATTGATGACATCTAAGAACCAATCGTATGTCTAAATAAGTCTATTAATGCATAAATCAAAATGCAAGTCTATGAGAGGCACTACAACCCTAACCTTCATAAGAAACCAAAATAAAATTAACCCTAACTTTAAATAAACCCAAACCCTAAACTTAACTAAACCACCAAAACAATAAAACCCTAACCCTAAAATTAATTAAATATACCAAGTTGAACCCTAACCTTGAGACTAAACTACATACATTCCTAATCTTCAACCTAATTCAACAAAAAACTGAATTCGACCATAAACCAAATACTAAATTAACATTGATTCTTATTGAACAATAACCTAATTAAATCTAATTGATACCTAAACCATAATGAACTCTAACTTTAATTGTAACTGTAATAGTAAACCAAATTTAACTCTAATAATGAACCTTATAAAATCTTACTCTAACCTTATATCAAATTGAACCTTCATGTTGCATAAAACTCAACTAAACCATAACACTAATCTAAATTGAACCCTAACAATAAACATAATTAAATACTAAAAAAATTGAACCCCTAACCTAAACTAATTTAAATACCAATCCTAAAGCATATTGAACCCTAACTATAACACAAAATTAATTGAACCATAACCCTAAAAAAATTGAATCCCAAATGTGAACCTAATTATAACTTTAAAATATGAGAATACAGGCTTTGATGGGCCCCTGAAACCTGGTACAATCAAAAATCAAAAGATAAACATTACAACACACCTAAAAAGACATATATTATTTTATAGTTATATAATATAACATATAATAATATTATATTAGATTAGATATTACTATTTATTTTTATGGGGAAAAATTAAATAATATTATAATAAATTTAGGTGTGTAAGTTATTATTTTTTATTTTTTTAATAATTTTTATATTTTGATAGTAAAATTTTTTACTTTCTTTTTAAATTTTAGTTTTAATACCTTCTAATATATATTTTTTGATCGATAATAGTTATATTTTATTTATTTAAACTAAAAAGTACATTTGCATCAAACTTCCAAAAAAGAAACCACTCCCCCAAACCATCCCCAACCACCATCCAGTCCTACTGTCTAAAACAATGGTTTCTCAAAATGTATACTGCTCAGACCCTACCCCACTCCCACATCATCCGTAACAGAAATTCAAAATACGTCATGCCAAAAGTTGGTCGAAGAGTTTATCGTTTAAAAGAAAATAAAGTTTTAAGTTTATCAACTAAAAAAGAAACATCTAAACAAAAAGATGTGCCCAGAGGTACCCTGATTTAGTGAAATCATCATCTTCCCACAGAGGCGTGCGAATCTCCAGTTCTTGCTTCTGCATCTTCGACCACTAACCCTCGCGAAGCTGGTCTTTCTATCTCAGCATCGCTCCCACCCGCCGCACCACCCACTACACCCTATCTTGCCAGTTCTGCTAATAATTTTCGCGTAATAGGCCTCTTGTATCTCATCTTCTCTGCCAATCTCACATCCCCACCCTCCTTCCGAATTACATCTTCGATATCCATAATCTAGACAAACATTGTCAACCCTTCCCATCCTTGCTTCACGTCTTCTTTAAAACAAACTCAGACTTCCTCACAAAGGCGAAGGAATTGAATTCACGAGTGTCTCACCCGCAACTCCCCATTCTCCTCTGGGATGCCTTCAACAAGATTGAAACTCCCCATTCTCTGAATTATATTTTTATAGTATTTTATAATCACTAAGCTTTTATTTTAAATTATATTATTTTATTTCTTTAATTATTAATTTAATGTAATCTCTAAATTTTCTATTTATAATAATAAAATTAAGTTATTTATAATTTTTGTAATTTATTTTGATAGTATTAATACAAATGTTTTGTGCATTCTATTTGTAATCAATTTATTAATTTAATAATAATAAATACAATGATTTTCAAAGCACAAGGTTCAAAAAAGTTGATTAATTAAAAATAGAGTTAAATTATTTAACTCCTTATATTAAAATTAAACCAAAACCAGATTGAAACCTACCCTTTAATCTAATTTAACATTAAACAAAATTAAACACTAATCCTATCACTAAAACAAATATCCAACCTTAAGATGCCACTAAACTGTAAGCAAAAATTAAACATAAATCATATTAAACCCTATCCATAAACTATAATTAAAATTTAACCCTCTACCAAACACTTAATCAAATTGAATCATTATCCTAAGTCATATTAAACCCTATCCCAAACCTAACTAAACACTAAACCAAATTGGACATTAATCTTAACCCTTGACCAAATTTAACCCTAATACTTAACCAAATTGAATTGTAAAATAACAATATACATAATTGAATATTCACTTTTAAAATAATTGAACATTAAATTGAAATGGAATGCCAAACTTCAACCTAATTTAAGACTAAACCAAATTAAACACTAATACAAAACCAAATTGAACCCTTAACCTAACACTATATCAAAATCAACCATAACCCTAAAGCATGTTAAACCCTATCCCTAAACCTACCTAAACATTAAACCAAATTGTATTATAACCCTAATCCTTAACAAAATTTAACCCTCATACTAAGATAAATTGAACTGTAAGCCTAACACTACACATGATACACGTAATTGAATGCTAATTTTTAACATGAGTAAACTTTAAATCAAATTGAACATTAATCTTTAACATAATTTAATACTAAAAGAATGGAATACTAACACAACCAAATTGTAACCTAAATCAAATAGTAACCCTAATAACCTTAAACATACTTAAACATAATTGAATGCTAAAATAACCCTAAACAAAATTGAATAATAAACCCAACTCAATGATAACCATTACTAAATTATATTTACTATTTTCAATTATAAAATAATTTAACATTTTTATTTTAAATGATTTATTTTAACTATATTATTTATTTTAATTAATTATAATATTATATTATTTAAATTAATTATTATATTATATATAATTAAAAAAATGAGAATGGGCCTCAGCCAGGGCTACGAGGCCCATTCCCCTTCTTTTAAATTATATTTTTAATAATTTTTTAAGATTTTTTTATAATATATATAGTTTTTTAACTGTAGCTTAATTATATTATATTTTTTATTTTTTAATATATTTTATTTATATTATATTTCTTTTCTTTTTTTAACATATTAATATTAAAACAAGTAATAATATTGATATATTATTATTTATTTATATAATAAATTAATTTATAATTATTACTAAAAAATAATTTAAATTATTTTACTTTCCAATACTAATAATTTATATTGAGTTGATAATTGATTAATTATTATTAGTAAGTGTTACCTTTACAATTAAGATTAGGGTTAATGCTAGGGTTAGAATTAGGGTTAGTATGAACAATTATGTTAACTTAATTATTTGCAATTATCATGAGGATTATAATTAGGACTAGAGTTAGGATTAGTGTTAGTTAATGATAAGAGATTTCCACAATCCATACAATAGATCAAAAGTTGTTTCTCGATTAAATAAATATTAGTGTTAGAGATAGAGTTAGAGTTAGGTTGGGATTAGAAATGGTGTTATGGTTAAGGTTAGAGTTGGAGTTATTATTGGGATAGAGTTACAATTAGTGATAAGATAGGTATAAGTTTAGGGTAAGGGTTAGGGTTAGGGCTACAATTAGAAAGTGTTAATTTTACAATTAAATTTACAATTAAATATAGAATTAGGTTTAGGTTTAGGGTCCAATTATAATTAGTGGTAGTTTTAGAATTAGGGATAGGGTTAGAGATAGATTTAGAGTTATGGTTGGGGTTAGAAATAGCGTTAGTGCCAAGTTATGGTCTGGTTAGTTAGAGTTAGAATTAGTGTTAATTTTGAAGTTTTTTTTAAAGTATTGTTTTATTATTATTATTATTATTATTAATATTGTAATGATGTTTTTAATAATCTGTGGATGCACGAAGTTAGTTATGATGTTTTCAAATAGAAAATTTATTTTTTATTATTTTTTAATTTTTAAAAATTTTAAAAATGATAATTAAAAGTTTATTAATAAATTTCACAAGTATTTTTAGTTGTTCAGTTTTAATTTGTTTGTTTCATAATTGGTTTATTTGAGTATGACAATTAGAACATTTGTGTGTGACTATTGGGTATTTGTGAATAAGTATTGGATAAATGCTTAAATTATTGATTTCATTGACTAAGTGTAAATTTGTGCTCTTTCTAAAAATATTACATAAGGTTATAACATTACATCAATATATCGTAACAATAATGTAAAGGACCTATTTGGTGTTGTTAGGGATGCAACTATTGACCAATTGAGAATGTCTAAATGGTTGTTTTTAGAAATTAATCGTATCAATATTAACATTTGTTCCATGAAGAAAAAAATTGAAGCACTTGATAAAGAGATGGTATTTCCGAGCCTCAGGAGGATGAGAAGAAAATATTGGTGATTTTGATAAAAATTCTCAAAGATGTCAACATCTTAAAAACTAATTATGAGGAATGTATTGGAGTGCTCGACGCTAAGATGAAGAATATTAATGATAATCTTATTAATGTAGTCAATATGAGTTATAAAACCACTCACACCATTGTGAACAACATAAAGGTGATGGATGAAAAATTACAGAAGTTCCAAGTTCCAAAGTCTTCTAGAATAATACTTATATTGATATGGATAATGTTGATAAGGGTAAACAGGGTATTGATGAGAAGGGCCTATAAACTCAACCTCGAGGCAACTTAAAGAAGTCCATGGAGTAGGCAAAAATTGATTTGCATGATATAAATAATCTGTCTCATAATCTTGATCAGTGGCTAAGGTTGTGGAAGCCCTCAAAAACCCCATTAGTATCATGCGGGTATGCTTCCTATTTTTTGCTATTATATGTTGGTGTCTTTCTCACTTGTGTGTTTTTGAGTTTTTCTTGATTGTTGGCTATTGGTTGGTTGTGAGCATCCTTATGACAACATTTTGTATATAAGGTTTCAGGTCCCTTCAAAACTTGTTTTACCCGTAATAAAAACCAATAGTGTGACCACCATCACACTGTTTAAGCATTCACACACCATCTCAAATATTGTGTTAAATAACCGATGAATCTTATTTTTGGGATTTGATTTATAGTATGCCACATTCTTACTCTTAGTTTAAAAAGATTTTTTTTTTGAATTGATTTATTTTATTTTTTATATTATGTGATTTCAATATTGTCATGGAGTTTTACTATGATAATTTTGTCAAAAAGGAGAAGTGTAATAGGCTTTTTTTGAATTCAACTATGAGCATAATATAACTATGTCTATAGCTATACAACTATGTGTATAGGTATGATTAGTTATATATATATATATATATATATATATATATATATATATATATATATATATATATATATATATATATATATATATATATATATATATTTGTGTGTGTGTGTGTGTGTATAATTGGCAAACTTACACGTGCTATTTATTAGTGGAATCGTTCATTTATTCCTTTCTTTCATCATTTTCCAAATATTTTCTTTATGGTTTGTAATTATTATCTTTATTTAATTGTTAATTTTGAATTTCTTTTGTAATCATCGACAACTTTGCTAACTGTTGATCAAGGATAAGATGTAAAATAAGTTAATATTTGTTTGATTTTAGAAAAGGTCATCCAAATATATATTTATATCCTAAGGTTAATGATATATTAATTTTCTTTAGTTTCACATGAACCTTTTTTTCATATTTAAAATAATCAACAAACTTAGAAGTGATAACAGACATCAAGCTTCCACAATCCATGAGATATTAATCTTGACTATTTCTGGATTACATTGTGTGTGAATTTTTTGCATCAACGTTTTGGATCACACTCCATTATCCATCATCAAGATAATAGAGAGCATGCATAAGTGAGAAGATGTCCAAGAAGCAAACCAAGGTAGCTAGAAAGGAGGGAGGAGGCACAAGGATTAAAGAAGGGTGACTTCTTCTCACTTCTGCATTCTCTCTATCATCGCGTGTGTGTGTGTGTCCTAAAATTTTGACCCCCGTAATTTCAAACACATTTTAGGTCCTCACTTAAGCGACTACACTTCTCTCTCGACTAAGACCTCTTTCTACACTTTCATCCCGAGTCTCTTCCTATTGTGACCCTTATGCTGCCTTAAGACCCCGTTCGAGCCCCAAGATAGGGTACGACAAGGGTGTGGCACCCCTGTCCTCCCTCTTAGGGAGACCCTAAGATGGGTCCATTCGGCCCCTTTTGCATAATTTCATTCTTCATGGATTGCAATCTTCCTTTGTCGACCTTCGATGGATGAAAAGTAATCCTCCTGGGCATTTAGAAAAGTAGATTCAATTCCCTCATTCGATAGAGACGAAGGACGATCGCGATACATGGGCAAGATAAGGATAATATGAGAAATTCAAGCGAAAGGTCTTCATCAAGCATTCAAGTCTTCAAGCATCCACCAAGATATCTTCTTCATGTGTTTTCTGCATTCATCCATTGGAGCAACATTACAACAATCATTTGGAAGCATATGTGTGTTAGGGTTTTTTCATGTTACATGCCATTTCATACAACATTTGTGATTACATTCAAGAAGGAAATCAATCATCATCATCAATTGTAGATCTACAAGGTATACATTTCCATTATTTACATTTAAGAATTTACAATTACTTTCTTTCAAGGTTGATTCCTCAACTGGGGTTTGACTGAGGCAAACCCCTATCTACAATCCTTATTCCCTTCTTTTCTATGTGTAAGTTGCAGGTGCACAGCTGTAATTGCAGGATTGAACTCCCTTTACAAAGACAAAAAAACCCTTTTCGACATGTGGATTTTTTGGAGGATCGTGTGCACTTTCAACACGATCCCGATGACTTTTTCCAAATTCTTAGGGCAGATCCACATCAGTTTGAATATCTCAGATCCAAAACTATAGAGAGATCTCAAACAAGTAGCTCCTCATTTCATTCATTTTATCTCCCTTTTCTACATAGTCAGCAAGTCAACATATCTACTTACAAAAGAGGGAAAATCACTTTCCAACCCTTTCAATCCACTTGGAATTAATATCCTTGTTTCCCTTGGATTTGGATCTAGTGGATTCAAGCCCCTCTTTTGAATGTAAAGTTTCTCCCAAGTGAAAATCATCCTAGTGACTTCCTTTCTCTCTCCTAGGTGGGGAGTCACTAGGGTACAATTTTCCACTTTACATTTTGGTGAACCCGACGTCTTACACTCTAATTCTAATCTCTTATTGTTAGATCTGAATTATTGCAATTTGAATTTCAAACATTCATTTCCACGTTTAATCTTTTTACAAAATTTAGAGGTTAATTGCATAAAAAACGCTAATTTTTCTTTTTGACAAAATTAAGCTTGTGAAGTGTAGCATTTTAATTGCTTGTTTCAGATCTGATTTCTATTTCAAAATTGTAATTCAAATTTATCTTTTCATTCTGAAAATTAAGCGGTTAAAAGGCAAAACACTAATTTTTAAGAATCTCCTATTTCGACCTTTGACTACTAATTTGACCGATCTAGACATCTCCAAATCGACAGTTTTTTTGGATTCTACAATAAAATCATAATTTCTATCATCCTTGAAAATTTCAAAAAAAGTTGGTCGGACCGAGTGCACTTTGCACATGGTCCCTAACTTTTTTCCTGAAATTTTGGGAGTTGGAATTGACTATATTTATATGCTTAAATCCAAAACATTGGCGTACTTTATCAATTTTTGCACCCCTTAAGGTCGAATACAAATTCAAATTTCTACACTTAAATTTATTTTCATAAAAAGGTCCTAATTTTAGATCTCCTTTTCAATTAAATTAAGATTTGAATTAAGAGACTTTCAATGGCAATCAATTGATCAGATTTATTTGCTATTTCACATATGATTACATTAATTTTAACATATATTTATTATAATCATGTGTTTGATAATGACTTTCTTCATTTCATGTTACTTGTTTTCATTCATAGCACTTAGTCATATTGTGTTTCTTGGATTTCAAAGTCATTTCCTTTTCAATTTGATCTCAAAGCTTTCGTGTATCGTTTTTGTTGCATTATGGTGATATTAACAAAATGCATTTCATGTATTAATCACCTTAAGGCTTTTGTAGATCACAACCCAAGAAACCTAATTCTTGCACCTCTCCTAGAGTATCCTGTGTGAATAAGATGAGAGCTACTATATCAACCAATGATCTTTTTGTAAAAGAGAAAGAATTGGAAAACAATATGGACCCATCCTCTTCTTATACACGTACCCTTGAGCAAGGGGGGCAAAATCATAGTATCAACATTCTTACATCTTTAGACCCTCCTTATTCTCCTAGGACTTATCTTTAACATCAAAGTATATATAGAGAGGATGATGTTATTCATGATCTTTCCCCTCGCATAGAATTGAGTAAAGATGAACCTTTAGATGATGAAGATGTTCATCCCAAATCTCCCCAAAAGGATAAGCCTGACACAGGAAAGAAGGTTATCCTTTCCCATGATATTCCTTCTTCATCTATAAAACCTCGATCATTCCACCTTACACATCTGGTTTATAAGAAATTTATGATCTTATTCCGCCAAATTTCCATTTGCAACATTCTTACTGTTGTGGCTTTAATATAATAACAAAACAAGGTTTTAGAGGACAAGGAATTGGGAAATTTGAACAAGGAATCTGTATCCCTATAAACCCTTTTATGCAAGCTACTACAGAAGGCCTACGAAGAGAAATTCCTCTCTCTAACGATGAACTCCTTAGGCTTGAAAATTTTAATAACTATCTTCAAAAGCAACAAATCAAAAGAGCCCGCAAGAATGCTTCTTCTTAGAAACGTCCATTTTTCTCATTTCATCAAACCCATGATCATAATACTGATGATTGGCTTGATTTTCAAAAATCTATTCAAGATGGCATCGACAGTGGCAAAATTATAATTGTGTATGATAAACCTTCTTCTTCTAATTATTCTCCTCTCCCATGTCAATAAAATCACTTAAAACACATTTATCATCCTGATAGACTAGCTACAAAAATCTATTGGAGATTAAAATATGCTAAGAATATTTCCTTTCCTCCTAGAAGTCCAATCAAGAATCTTAAGCAAGTGAAAGGTGAGAAATATTGAATTTTTCATGATTCATATTCATATTCTCTTGGGAAATGTCATGCATTTAAGAATTTTTTTCAAAAGCAATATGATCATGCACGAATTTCTCCAACAATAGATCTAGATGTCTTCCTTGACATGAACATAGTGCCTTAGCACTTCTTTTATTTTCATGTTGCTCTTCACCCGATGACATAACTAGCCAACTTAACTAGGGTCTCTTTATCATTTGTGGTGGTATTGTTTCAATTTTAATAATTTGGGGTAGCAAAATGAGGCTCACTTCTTCTTCTTTTTTCCATTAATTTCTCTTCATGCATTATTCATTATTAGATCTCCTTTCTTGCATAGAGTTAATCTTATGAGAGCATATAATTGTTCTTGGGTTTTTACTCTTTGCTTGAAGAGGAGCATCTTTAATGAGTAATACACTTCTTCTCTTGCTTTCATTCTATTGGAAAAAGTACCTATTCTATGGTTTTGATTATTTACAAATATGATATGCCCCTAGCATAGAACGGTCTCCTGTAAAGTACATGACCCTTCCTTGAGAGGATTCACTCCATTAGGAAGGCATATTGCTTAAAACTGATCTCCATTAGAAGATGTGTAATATTTCTCCTTGTTCTTCTCACTTGGGAGGCAAGGATTTCACTCATTTCTACCCCTTTTTATCTCATTTATCATTATTTCCTTTAGGGGCTGCATTTATCATATGTGGTATGTCCTCATGACTAATCCCTCTTGAGGAATATGCTATTTTCTTTCTTTCCTCTCTTAGAAGATTACCACTTCTTGAGACGTGTAATTTACATTTACTAATGTTTTTTCTTGCATATGTTCATGTAAGTTTATTGGGCATTTGCTTATGTTTAATCTCTCTCTAGAAGATTGTGTAAGCTCTTCTCATTGTTCCTACACTTGGGGGGCAATGATCTCTGATTTATTTCTTTCTTTAAGGATCCACTCTTTCCTATGCTGGGGATGATGTGAGTTTCATTACTTGATGTCTTTCCTTGTGTGAAATCATTGTTGTTCGCTCAAGGGTTTTCTCTTATACAAGAGTTGTAACTCCTTGACTACAACCTCTTTTACACTTGGTTATGTACATCTATAATAAATTCATCCATCCACATCGGGATAAAAGTGAGTCATCCTTTATTAAGAATCCCTTTCACCTAGCAATAGGAGGAAGGATAGCTTTCGGGTTCTCTTCTATGCTTCGTTCTAGAAGATGTTATATTTGTCTAAGACAACTCCTCTTGGAGGTAGATGTCTTTTGAATAAATATCTCTTCTCCTCCAAGGATCTCCTTTACACTTACATCAAGATATCTCTTTTCAACTATCTTACCCTTGCTTGAAGAGTATTCCCTCTCTTTCTTGGATTTATGACATTGTTGCATAATGGATATCTTCTTTGCGTTGAAGGTAGGTATCCTTGTTCTACTTTCCTTAAGATATCAACATAAAACTATGTTGACATCTTAAGGGGGGGCACCTGCACTGCTCCTTTTGTACTATATTTCTCTCACACATGGCATCTCTTGTACAATGGGTCATTCTTGGAACCAGAGGGTAGCCTCTTAGAGAAAGATGTCGCCACTTTTCTCTTGTATAGTGGGTCTTTCTTGGAACCAAAGGGTAGCCTCTTACAGAAATATGTCGCCACTTTTCTCTTGTAGAGTGGGTCATTCTCAAAACTAGAGTGCAGCCTCTTATAGAAAGATGTCGCCACTTTCCTCCTATACAGTGGGACACTCTCGGAACCAAATCACAACCTCTTAGAGAGAGATGCCGCCACTTTTTCTTTTATACAAGGTGATTATTCTCGGAACAAGAGCACAGTCTCTTAGAGTGAGATGCCATGCCTTTCTTGACATTTTTGCTATACATCTTATACAGGCTGTAGTATACCCGGGCATAGACTCCTATGAGGTGCTTCGAACCTCACTTACACACACGCGCACGAGGTTGAGTGGAACTAACGACGTTCTCACCTTCCTCCCTTACTTGGATCACTTAGACAAACTCTAAGGGCTAGTTTTCTATGTCCCTTTTCTCCATGGATCACCTAATTCTAGGGGTGAGATGTCCATGGTTTCTTCTTGTTAGCCTTTCTTCTCATGGATCACAAAAGTGTGTATTCATGTCCTCTCTCTCCTTCCTCTCTTCAACCCATAGTTCTACTATTAATGATTGATGGATGATGTCAGCTTTGCTCTTTTATGTGATGGCATTGGTCTTTGTGTTTCAGTTAGCTGTTTGAGATGTTGGTATCGAGGTCTCTTCGGCTAGTTGATGTGTGGTTTTGTGTGTTTTATCTTTTTTGCGTGTCATTTGTGCTTTTTCTTGTTTTGGTAGGTCTTGTTCTTTTGGTCTTGTATGCTCCTGCATATATGTTTGAGTGAGTTAAGATCTTAAGATTGGGGGCTTTGTTCCTCAAGATTAGTGATGTCTTATACTCCTTCTGGTATTGCTTTGTATCTCTCATCTTCATCTTTCTCTTTCTTCTACTTTTCGGACTGTATTGGTGTAAGCCATACTCCCAATAAAGTGGGGGCTAAATGTAGTGTCCTAAAAGTGCGACCCTCGTAATTTCGATCACATTTTAGGTCCTCACCTAAGCGACTACATTTCTCTCTCGATTGAGACCCCTTTCTTCACTTTCATCCCAAGTCTCTTCCTATTGTGACCCTTCTACTATTTTAAGACCTTGTCAGGGCCCCAAGATAGGACAGGATAGGGGTGTGGCAACCTTGTCCTCCCTCTTAGGGAGGCCCTAAGATGGGTCCATCCGACCTTCTTTTGCTTAATTTAATTCTTCGGGGATTGCAATCTTCCTTTGTTGGCCTTCAATGGATGAAAAGAAATCCTCTTAGGCATTAATAAAAGGAGATTTAATTCCCTCATTCGATAGAGATGAAGGACAATCGCGATACATAGGCAAGATAAGGATAATAAGCAAAATTCAAGCGAAAGGTCTTCATCAAGAATTCAAGTCTTCAAGCATCCACCAAGTTCTCTTCTTCATGTGTCTTCTTCATTCATCCATTGGAGCAACATTACAAAATTCATTTGTAAGAATGTGTGTATTAGGGTTTTATCATGTTACATGCCATTTCATACAACATTTGTGATTACAATCAAGAAGCAAAGCAATCATCATCATCAATTGCAGATCTACAAGGTATACATTTCTATTATTTACATTTAAGCATTTTCATTTACTTTCTTTCAAGCTTGATTCCTCAACTGGGATTTGACTGAGGTAAACCCCTATCCACAACCCTTCTTCCCTTCTTTTCTCTGTGTAGTTTGTAGGCGCACAACTATAATTGCAGGATTGGATTCCATTTACAAAGACAAAAAAACCCTTTTCCGCATGCAAATTTTTTGGAGGACCGTGTGCACTTTCAACACGGTCCTGATGACTTTTCTCCAAATTTGCAAGACGGATCCGTATTAGTCTGATTATTTCAGATCTGAAGTTACAACGCAATCCCGAACCGGTAGCTCCTTATTTCATTCATTTTATTTCCCTTTTCTACATAGTCACAAAGTCAACATATCTATTTACAAAAGAGGGCAAGTCGCTAGGGTCCAATTTTCTACTTTATAATATGAAGCAATAATCTTTGATGCTCCATCTGCACCTAAAGTGAATGGACCATAACTAGGGCCATAATATAATCGATGAAAACTTGTACAAAAATGAGGTGTCAACAGATGGGAGTGGCACTAAGACCAACTTTAAACTTGATGCTCCTCCATGGTCATGACCACCAACATCAATTGGCATCTAATTAGCCTAATCGTTGAGACTGGCAGAGGGTTAACTCAATGCCACTAATGCAAATATCACTACATGTTGAATGGTTGCTAGTAGCAAAAGGAGGATCCACAAGAGGTTGAGAAAACACCAATCAATTGGGGTCAACCCATGCTTCTAACCTCTATTGGGGCATGCACTGCTAACACCTTGGAATTATCTGAAGTCAAAATAATTGAGTTTTAAACCCAACACAAATTTTGTGTATAATCTCCTCAAATAATAAAGAGGGACCTCAAAAGTGGCATGTGGTGCATTTGAATAGGCACTGGTCTACCGGGGTCAACCCATGCCCCTAACCTTCATTGGGGCATGCCACTGCCAACACCTTGCAATGATCTAAAGTCAAAATAATTAAGTTTTAAACTCAACACAAACTCTACATATAATCTCTCCAAACAATAAAGAGGGACCTCACAATTGGCATGTGGTGGATGATCAAATGCCATCCACTATCGCTTCCAAAAATTATTGGACATCCCAAGATGCCTACAACACTTAATCTAGATATTTATTTTTGTTTGGTGGAATTGGTTGATTGGTGATAGGTTCATTAGAGGAATGGGGCTAAATTTCTTTGTTAATTTTGAGGTCAACGATGTCCTTGTAGGAGAGACCATCAAAACAAAACTATCTCCAATCCTCTCACCATAAGGAGTTTTATCTAGGTTCACACCAATAGACTTAATAACATCTAGAATATTTTATATATACTAGATGAGGTGGCATAAATGTTTCATTATGAATGTGACAGATTTTACCTATAATGTAATGTGTTTTCATTGATCCTGGCTTTCAAGTAGGGTGGAGGTAAGGTATTATGCAAATCATTAATGTCAAACTCATTGATCAAATAAAGATGAACCTACATTATGTTTGTTAAAAAAATTACAATAAATTCGTACTTAAAATTAAAACTAGATATTTAGCTGAGAGGCTTTTATGGTGGGCTTTGGCCATCGAAATTAAGAATCGTCACACGTAAGACGTGAATGGGAAAAGTTTTACATTGACCATGGAAATTGAAAAATGGAAATTTGTTGCGCAGACATTAAGTATCTATCAAAACCCATCATTTAATGTATGTTATTATCGACATCATTGTTGTCCGTTTTCAAATATTTTGGTGCCATTGCCATTCCCGTTCCTTAGCGCAACCGTTTCCAGAATGATTTTAGTTACTTCACAATCAACAGAGTTTACATTGCAACATGCTTAACAAGCTGAAATTTACCACTTTGGACCCCACAAATTTGGATCAAATAATAGCATAAAACATAAAAATTATATAAGTAAATAGCCCTCAATTTTAGTTTTTCTCAAAAATATAAATTTGCTATATACATTGTTTGAGTCTTATCTCTCTTTTTAATAAATCAAAATTTGTTACTGAAAATAATGACATGTTCGAGATGACGAAAAAAATAGTAAATGATGTCAAAAAAAATCCTGAAAAATAACCTTGCACTCTTACACATGTAGGCAAACATTACCAATTTACTAGCCATTCACTTGTTTGATCATAGAATGTAACATATAACCTCATGAACCTTTCAAAATTGACTATTTTATCACTTAGATGAAGGGTGGTTGCAAGAAGTTGAGTCCCACTTTTGGGCAAAAAGTGGAAGTGTTTTCTCTATTTTTCAAATTTTCTCTCGATTGATGTCAAAGTTTGATGCACTTAGAGATTGAATCTCAAAAAACATAAGGAATATTAAATGTAGTGCTCAGAGTCTACTTTGCAAATATGTAATTTAATATAATACCCACATGCTAGAAATCCCTTTTTAGCAGGCATGTTTAAAAACCAGTTTTTCAAAATGCCTGTTTCAGGACCATACCACACATGTGTACCACCATAATTTGATGAAAATTTCATATTTTTCCTTTTTTTTTTTTAATATTCAAAAGAATTGTATTTAGATTGATGTTATATAATTTATTTTTCTAAAATCCTAAAAACACAAAAGTTATTAAAGTTTTAGTGAACCTTGGGATTTTAGGTTTAGGTTCCACTTTTGATTAATAAATAATACAAAAATAGTAAAAATTATCTTATCACTATGAAATTTACATTTCTGAAATCAAGACGTTGAAAAATCTAATGGGTTTTCATTTCGTCAAAAAATTCATTCAGAAAGGCTCTCAAAAAATTAGGCCAAGGTAGAAATTTGATGTCGTTTTACCTTAGTCATTTTTTTCAAGGTACAAGCATAGGTTTGGTGGGACCAAGCCTATCCCGAAGAAAAAAACAATGCTAAGGTTGTTTCCCGCTCCTAATTTTAACAAACGGGCGCCCGTTTTTTAGATTCAAAAAATGGGCGCCCTTTTCACTTTGTACCTTTGAAAGCGAAACGGGCACCCGTTTCATTAAATAATAGGCGCCCATTTCTGAAAAGATCCGGTGGGCCAGAATTTGGCCCACAAGCACAAATCCCAATGATATAATGATTTTTCAATCATTGCCTGACAGGTACGATCTGCAAAGAGAATGTTTTGATTAATCATTCTCTTTGTTTGTCTTATTGTTGATTTGGTAAAGAGACCAGTTCGAATTCAAATTTTGGTGTAGCCATGGGATCAAATCAACATAGGAAGAGGCAAAGGAAGGTTATGACAACTGAGGAGATTGCAGCAAATAGAGAGAAGGAGGCAATGCATCAACGAGAGAGAAGATCAAGAATGAGACAAGGAGCTTCAAGTTCCACAATCATTTCAGAAGAGGAGAACATCAATGAGACCATAAATGTTGATGAAGGAAACACAATAGAACCATTTACTTCAGGTGCATCTTCTAATCCATTATTGGATACATGTATGTCTTCACAGCCCTATGTTTTTTCTCATGAAGAAATTGGTGATTTAGTAGAAGCAGGTTACTTATTAAATGATTTTCTAATTGAAAATCAAACCAGAAATGAAATTAGAACACAAGTTGAAACTGAAATTGAAACCCCAAATTGAAACCCCAGATGAAACTAGATCTCAACTTGAAACTAAAATTGAAACCGAATTTGAAACTCCAAAAAACCAATAATATGTATGTAGACATGGAAACACCAATTGAAAATGAAACATGTTTGAATGATAATCAAATGAATTAAAATTTTGAAATTAAAAGTGATGTACTAGACAACCTTCCTAGCTTGGTTTCATGGAGACAGATTAGGGCACATGCAAATAGATTGTTTAGACATTTTTCTTATAATAAGAAATTTGGGTTCCAAACTTAATTAATGGTACAACTAATTAAAATGACTAAAATGTGAAAAGTGATGAAGAAGTTAGGCTTTTATGTCAAACCCAAGAAGAAGGATGAGTCTTTAAAACAAGTTGTATCGACTATTGCTAGCGCCTTTGATACAATTGGAAAGAAAAAATGTTCTAAAGATAACAATGTGGCACGACGGGCAATAACAACAACTTTAGTAAGCCAAACAACTTCTAATAAAAGAATGATGAGTAACATAAGTGGATATCTTAATATTCATTGCAAAACTTTGTCAAGAGCTGTAAAAAGAAGAGTTAATTTTGAAAGCGATCCGACAAACAAATTGTGGACTTTTAGTGGTAGACTACCAAGGTCTGATATGAAACTTACTAGTGAAGTCAAAAATTTGATCAAAAAATTATGGCACGATAATACGAGAGTATCACCTAATGTTAGAGATGTTCTTAAATTAAGAGTTGGGTCAAAAATTTGTGATCCACATCCAAAACATCTATTGGACATGACTCAAACTGAATTGTATAATTTTTTTTTGGTTGATAAGGTGTTGACTATTATCATTTGTCAAAGGTCTTTTGAAAAGTGTAAATCTTGGTATGTTCGAATTAACAAGGAAAGATTCACATGTTGTTGCAAAACTCATGTTCAATTTCGCTACCATTATGATGTATTTCGATATATACGTGTTACCATGCATAGTAATGGAATGTTCCAAGAATGTGGTATAAATATACCACCTGAAACTATAAAGGAGTTTATTTCAAGTTTGTTTTGCAACCCACTAAATGAAAAAAAATTTCTTTTCAATGCATGTTTTTCTGGTGTATGTGATATATGTGGCAATCTTGCATTGTTGGATGAATGTTTGCATGAAAATCTTTCAAATGATTTTGGACAACAATTAGTTGATGCTAAAAGATTTAAAACTATTGAGTATCCACTGAAGGACGGAAATGTTGGAAAATGATGTGATCTAATCACTGAAAAAGTTAGTGTTCATGCATTTATGAATGAATTCAAGAGTAACATCGTACTTAAATATGTTAAACACACTCAAAATGCTAGATGGCTCAATGGTCAGTTTCGAATATGTAAGGATACATTTCTTGTTGGTAGTATACTTTCGGTTGTTTACTTTGCAGAGAACTACACGCTTGCACCACAAGATGAGGTCCAATCACAATACTACAATTCAGTGCAAGTGTCGACTTTTTGTCCATATTGTCTATAGGCATGCACCAGATAGTACAGAAGAGGATCGCAAAATTTTGAGAGAGTACCATTTATATATGAGTGATAATAAATTACACTCATCTGAGTTTGTCCAGTATTGCTTCAAGACCTTTTTTCAGAATTTGAGGGAGAAATAAATTCAGATGACACATCATCTAATATGGTCTGATAATTGCACAGGGCAATTCAAGAAAGCTAGACTGTTTTATTGGTTGAGTAGGATTCATAAGAAAAATAATATTGAACACATGTGGAGTTTTTTTTAGGCTGGACACGGGAAAGGAGAACATGACGGTGTCGGTGCATGTGTTAAGATAGCCCTTTGCAAAGGTCAACTCAAATTCGAGGAAAAGGCTAAATTTAAAAATGCAAGTGCAATTGTGGATTGGTGTAGTGCAAATTTATCCACAGGATCAAGTCAGAACTCTACAATTAGACGTTTCTTCTGGCTAGTTAAAGAGGAGAATATCCTTCCAAGATATTATTGTGATACAATCAATGGGTTAGCTAGATGACATTGATTTAAGAGTTCTAATTCTAACACTTGGACTATATGGACTAGAGAGCTTGCATGTTTTTGTCAATTTTGTGTTGCAGGTGAATGGGAAGAATGCAAGAATACAGAATGGGTCGAAGAATGGCAACACAAATCTTAAACACCTAGTGAGACACAATATGAAGATGTTAGAAGAAATGAAGACCCAGATCATGCATTTGCATCAGAAGATTATGATCGTGTTTCAGACCTCATACATCCTGGTAATTTAATTCAATTTCTTGTTTATAACTTTAAATTATATATTTTTATGTATTGTCATATAATTTATGATTACATATTTGAATTATAAATTCTAACAAGTTTTATTTCTACATGTACTTAAATTTGTTTTCTAGGACATGTGTATGTTGTTTTTGCACCTGAGGATAATGATGAGCAGGTTGAGTATTGCCTAGCTAGATGTGTAGAACCTAAGAAAAGGTTGATATGTGATAAAGTAGATGATGATGGTTTTCAGTATCTAGTTGGGTCTGTTGTGGTAGTTGGTACATGTCTATGCAAATACTTAAAAACAAGGAATGGCTTACCAGCTTATGAAGACTACCAATCAGAAAAGAAGATTATACACTATTCTCATTTGGTGGTGGCAACAAACATCAAATTAGAAAGATACAAAGGTAGACCCGCTAATAAGGTATTGTGGACACTTTCAGTAGAAGAGATTTAGGCAATCATAGACGCATTGCAGAAGAGAGAGGATGCAGATGGTACATTATGTTGAATCAAATTTATATGCATTTAAGTTTGTGTTACTTGTGTGAACTCTTTTATATTTAATCATGATAATTGTTTTTCTTTGTCCCTTTAACATTGTATTTGTCTACATTTGATACAATTTTGGTTTCATAAACAACATTGTATTAGCTATCTTCTTCTTAATGTTATTTTCTGCACATTGTAATTGTGTTACAATTGAATTCTAATTTTTTATGATATATTTATTTTATCGTAATCTCTTCATAGATTAATTGTAAGTTCAAAGATAGAATTATGTCTAAAATATGACAACTCTATATTTATCATTGTATGACAAATCTATATTTATAGTGTGATTTTTTATTTTACTACCATTCCATCCATGCTTTTCATACCACTACTATCCTCACTTATTAACCTTCAATACACTAGTAAAGTAGTGTGGTCAACTTAAGAGGAAAGTCGATACTATGTTTGTAGCTCTTACTCTATTACACATTTTGCATTCGTAGTTGTTACACACTCATTGCCCAATGGATTTGTTATATCTATATAAATGAATTATTATATGGAAAAGGAGGTCACAATGTTCACCTACCGTCTTTCAATGTAATTATTCCATATAGCAGGGCTTCCTTTACTTATTCCAACCCTTCAAAATGTCAAAAGAATTATGCATATCAAAAATAAATTGACAAGAAAGAATCTATGTCTACTTCCTTTCAAATCATTGAATAATGTTCTTCAAACATTCCTAATAATTTGGTTAGCCTTAGTTCCGTCAATCTATTGGATTCCTTTAGGAGATTAAATTATAATTAATAATCCTTTTATAATTTTCATATCAAATTTATATGCATGTAAGTTTGTGTTACTTGTGTGAACTCTTTTATATTTAATTATGATAATTGTTTTTCTTTGTCCCTTTAACATTGTATTTGTCTACATTTGATACAATTTTGGTTTCATAAACAACATTGTATTAGTTATCTTCTTCTTAATGTTATGTTGTGCACATTGTAATTGTGTTACAATTGAATTCTAATTTTTTATGATATATTTATTTTATCATAATCTCTTCATAGATTAATTGTAAGTTCTTGATTTTATTATTATTTTAAGAATATGATGTTATTGTAAATTGGGATGATTATTTTATTGAATTATAAACTGTTGCACTATAAGATGATCAATCACAATGTTAAAATATAAAGTCATAAATAGATCACATAACAAGTCATAAATAAAAAGACCTATATAAAATGACATAAAAATTCCCGATGACATAATAACAAGTCTTGAAAAAATAATAATAAGGAAATAACATTAAAACAAGTCCAAATAACATAATAACAAAACAACATCACATATATAATCACTAGAGTGCGCCAAATCACATAACACAGCCTGATATCATAATAGTAACAAAATGACATAATTAAAAGTCCTATATATAATCACATAACAACAAGTCCTATACATAATCACATAATAACAAGTCCCAGGATAACATAACAAGTGTCATCATAAAAAGTCCATAATAGAATAACATGACATGATCTAAAATATATAATCTAAGAGCTCGCGTGCATCTCATCTGCAGTCCTCTTCACTCCACATGAAGGTGGCTGAGATGAATCATCCTGTTGCACGTGGTCCTGAGATACACCATCCCGTGTCTGTACAGTATCAGTGTCTCCACCCTCCTGTGTAATATCAGTGACTCCACCCTCCTGTGCAGTATTAGTGTTTGCACCCTCTTGTACATTATTAAAAGATTTTACATCAGAAGAATATTTAACACGAGAAGAAGTTACTTGCATAATTCACTTATAAGTAATTAAATACTAAAAATTTAAAATAAATTACCATACAGTCATGCTCTACAATGTCGTCACTGGTACGTGGAGGTCCACTATCATGAACAAGAAAAGTGGTTGTAGTCAAGTCCTGCAAAAAAAAACATTGTACATCAATTTTGATAATCCCTATAAAAGCAAGGTACAAAGTATAAACAAAGTAGAAATTATTTTTCTAATCATCACCTCAAATGATAATGTCGATGGTTGCATCTGGCTCAATCCCATAGCCATACCAATACTGGTAGTGGTATCGACTTGAACAACATATATAAAGCATGAATCAAACTTGTATATATACATAAATTATAAAGTATATATATAGACTACAAGATTATCACAGAAAAGCATACATGTGATGCGGGAAAAGTACTGATGGTCGAAGGCGTACATGTGATGCACCATCAAACAATCCAGAAGCCTACAATTGCAAAAAATAACGAACATGAATCAAAGTTGTACATAAATTAGTAAGCATATAAACACTTCAAATTAATGGATGAAAAACATACTAGTAATATATGAGGCTGAGCCTCAGTGGTCCATGGGTCACGTGAAGAACTACCCACATCGGTGCTACACAAAGCACCCTACAAAATTGAAAAAATATATCATACACATCATTACATTAAAAAAATTATTGTTTATTTTAAATGTACATATTAATACAATGTATCTAGATGAAAGTGCATACCGTAAATGGGGCACCAACATCTCTAGGTATTGAGGTAACATGATGTCGGTTCCTCAATGACGTGGTATGATCCATCCTCTGTTCGAAAAAAATTGACTCATGTTATGGTTCATATGTGTATAGATAAGGAATTTAATATTGCAATGTAAATTATATAAATAAATTTGTACCTATGTAGGTTGATCATCGTTTGCCCACAGGAGATCAACATATGAAGAGACGACATTAGCACGTGCAGGCTCCTCGACATCATCATAACCATCATGGGCAGCATCAACATCATCAAAATCACCATCTCCTCCAAGGGCAGCCTCACTCTGTGGACCCGTGCATAAATCCCCACAGCTCGTGCAAACATGTGCTAAGTTGGGGGTAGCCCTCACCTCGTGCAACTGTTGTACCAAATTTCTCCACAGGGCACTCCCATTGCTCGATGATTGACAGGTGCTGGAACAACTGGTGATGGAAGAGGAACCAATGGATCATCACGCACACGGTTTCTAATCCTGTCGCTCAATTTTGCTCCTAGCCTATCCTGGGGCATGCCTCTCCCAACCCTCTGAAATGATCTAATATCAAAGTAATTGGGATTTTTGCCCAATTCAAATTCGGCCCATAATTTCTTCAAAAAATGCATCAGGACCTCATGATTGGAAAGACCATCCACCACCGCTCCCAAAAGTGTCTAGCAGTGCCTAAGTGCCTACACCATCGAATAGAGATCCATGGCTTCTTCGGATCTATCTCTTAACCCATCTTAGGGTTCACAAAATATTGTTTCAAATCCATTTTTATTATTTTTAATTCATTGACTTGTTTGTATGCGAGGCCATCAGCGTAAAATGCACACAATCCCTCCCGCCAACTATGATATCTATCTAGCTCGCTATCTAAAGCCTGCACAGACTGTACAATGCCTTGCATACTATCTGCAAGGCGTAACAAATGTGGAGGTGGATGAGGCTCGCATCTAATAGTATGGATATCTCTAATTAAAGAATCAATATTCGTCCTAATTGTTTGCCTCAACTGATCGGGTGGAGGTGGAGGTGGAGGTGGAGGTGGTGATAGACCTAATAGCTCATCTATCTCAAACTCATCCATTATGTGAAAATAATCTGCATATATATACAAACATGAAAATTTATAATTACAATTACAAACATGAAAATTTACAATTACAATTACAAACATGAAAATATACAATTACAAACTATTTAATTTACATTTCACCTTCTAAAAAATCTTATAATTAAATACAGTTTAGCAACTTAAATATAAAAAAAGGAAACTCACATAAATCTATAATATTATTGATAGGTGGGTAATAATAAGCATCATTTAAAAAATATTATCCACTTAAATCAAAGTATAAAAAATATTCTACAAAATAAAACATCATAATGCCCATGCAACTCAAACAATACTTTTTAACATCTAAAGATGAATTAGTATAAGTTCCATCAAAATCATAAAAATAATCATGAGAGAGAGAGAGAATAGATAATGAATAAATGACTCCATTGATTTAGATAATGAAGGTAGCTTCCATGGAATTACAATTTAGTACCCTTGCAATATTTAACCATTATCGTCAATGAGGCTACCACTTTATATTTTCAACTTGATAGGATTCGATTCAACTACTCTCTTTTGGTTAAATTAACTAAATTCATTAAAGTCATAAGTTATATCTATGAACTTGTCAATAAATGTACTACTTTGTTGTGTTCTTTGCTAGAATCATTGGATGATTTAGTGATCGCAACTAGTAGTACTACACTAAGTTGAAGCTTGATTAAATAGTAGGTTCTCTACTCTTGGAGGAGTTAAAACAAAAAATAAACTTTTTGTTTTTTATATTCAATTTTATATTGGTATTTTCTTGTTCAAAGTCGCAACCCACAAAATGTGATTCCAATATTGATCTATATTTGATTCTTATTTTTATTAAATCTGCCACTAGTGTGATTTATTGTCCTCTTAACTTAAATCAAGCTATGTAAATTTAAAGCCTTGTAACTTTTGATAGAGAGCATATTTTTTCATTCTTCATGTGGCATTGAAAAGGTGGTTCATACATCTTCATAGATCACACAATTATTTTCTAGAATATTCCCTCGTATTTTGTATTTTATTTTTTGTGATTTCACATTCTAGTCATTTACTTGGACATCTTGGCACTTGATAATGACAGTCTTACATGAGATAAAGATGGCTAAGAATGGGAAGTGCATCTTATCTTGCATCAATCAACTTACCTAAAAACTGGAAATTTCCTATCCTATGTACACTTCAGCTGAACTTAGAATCGCGTCTAAAGATAGAACCTAACTAAATCCAAAATAATAAAATTGCCATAAAATAAAGTCTAAAGTTTGAACATCAGTTAACTCACTGCTAAAATAAAATCTTCACATGCAAAGCATCTAGTCTAAGAAAAAAAACCTAAAGACTTTTATCATTCAACTCCTTATGAATTCGCACATCTTCATTTGCAGTTCTTCATTAATCAACGTGACTCGCCCAATCCAAGCTTCCATATTAATTTCATTCATTTTTTGCCACTTCTATTTTAGTTCTTCAATTTGAAAATCCTTGAGTGGCTATTCCAACATATCGCTTCTTAAAACTAACTGTAACACTAACCATGATTTAAATCCAAACCCTAACCATTAACCTAACTATAACAATAATGTAAACCTTAACTATAATCCTAAACTTAACCCTTAACCCTAACCCTAATAGAAAACCAAAATGAACCCTATTCCTTATATAATTAGGCCTCATATCAAATCCTAATCCTAATAGTAAACCAGAATTAACCCTAATCCTTATTGAATTGGGCCTACTATTTTGATTCCAATCCTAACTATAATTCTAAATCTAGTATAGAACCAAATGGAATCCTAAATCTAACATTGTACCAATCCAAAACATATAAATATACAACAATATATAATTTGAAATTAATTTATGTCATGTCTTCCAATTCATGTTGCGACTGCTACTAGCTTATATATATTTAATAATATATATAGAATAAGCTGAGGCATATACTTCTCGAGGCACCTATTGCAATTTAATGTTGATAAATTCATAAAAAATAGGCCCCTCTAGAAGGATATCTCTTGGCTTATTAAATATATATCAGCTAGCACATTTACTGTGAAAATTTAAAAAAAAGGAAATCTGTTGCGCAGACATTAAGTGGTCGGACCCACAAGTATCTATCAGAACCCATCATTTAATGTATGTTATTACTGACATTGTTTTTGTCCGTTTTCAAATATATCAGTTTCGTTGTCGTTCTCGTTCCTTAGTGCAACGGTTTTCAGAACGATTTTATTTACTTCCCATTCAACAGAGTTTGCATTGCAACATGCTTAACAAGCTAAAACTTACCACTTTGGACCCCACAATTTGGGTCAAATAATATCATAAAACATAAAATTATATAAGTGAATAGCCCTTAGTTTCAACTTTTCTCAAAACTATAAATTTGTTATACTTTATTTGAGTTTTCTCTCTCTTTTTAATAAATCAAAATTTGTTACTAAAAATAATGACATGTTCGAGATGACAAGAAAAATAGTAAATGATGTCAAAAAATCCTTGAAAAATAACCTTGCACTCTACATCAATACTTTATTTCAATGAAATATTTAAAAAGATAAAGTATAATCTATATGCAAATATTTATGTGTTATGGTCACTCAAAATCTAGATTATAATTAGCCGATAGGCTATATTTGGTGGCAATGGCCACCGGATTCGTCGACAATCAGACGCCATTCTTTTTTCACAATAGTTTTACAAATTGGTTTTCAAGAATACCCTTGCCTGTCTTGTTACGGTTATTTTTAGGAACTGGTGTTGTCATCATTTGATTTTGACCAATGAATTGGAGGCGTGCATTCCATTAAGTTTGTAAGGTGGTCAACTATCAGCATTACACAACAGTTTGCTCATACTGTACACTAGATATAATGTGATTTTATGCATGTAGAAGGAGGAGATCTTTGATTTTTCCCAAATATATCTTATCTTACCAGAACCCTCTGAATTTATCCGTTTGTTATGTTGTTTGTGTCTTGAGGTTTCTGACCTAACAAACAACTACTATTCCCACCATTAAAGCATAATAGTCGCAAGCATACCAGAGAGCTTGAGCTTGAATGCCATCGTTCTCTTTCTAGCCATGTCAATACAACTCCCTTGCCCAATATGCTTTCTCGGCTCCCCTTTTATAGTTAATACAATGCAGAGGATAACAATGCATGATTGACTTGAATGGAAGTTCCAGTGGATGATTGGCATTGACCGAAATTTAATACTTCAACAACCCTTCCAACATGATTTTCCCTTCCAAATCCATTAAAGCAGAAACAACAAATTACGTTTCCTTCTTTTTCGATTGCCTGGGCTAATTTATCATTCCATTATAGATTTCACAGAGTGGAGTGATATGCTTGCAATTGTGATCAAGGGGTAGGCTTAACCCTTGGAACAATGATGTAGCTGGTAAGATTATTAATGAAATTAGGTAGCAAAGTGAATGCATCTATTTGTAAATTAACCACCTCCATAGCCTATTTAAAGTTGGCCTTTGACCATAGTGAAGCAAGGTACTGAGGAAGTGAAATTTTTTGTTAGCAAATCTCTCTGAAAGGTAAGTTCTTGGCGTCGTGTTTGTTCACGGTTGTTTGCAATTTTCACAAATAGTGGTAGAATGTTATGTTATAAATAAATGTATGCAATTTCTTTCTTTGTTTTTAAAAGTTCTTTGTGTGTCCTGTAATGCCCGCCAAAACACCTTAGAGAAACTAAACATATAACATACTAATGGAGATAAAAAATAAAATTAACATCTAATAACAACTAATGTAACACATAACATCTCCATCTAACTACATTCATTAACCATTTTCCCATTATGAACATACTTCATTACACATTTCATTAATCAACGCAAGCAGAAATAACATAACACCATTAATATTTCCCTAGGGTACTTCAACGTAATTACTTAATTTAACTTCCATAATGACATCCCACTCACACGACAAACATATTCCATCTTGAATTAATGCATCATATTTAATTTCCTAATCATGAGATATGAAACCTACTAGATTATCTATCCATCATGATATGCATAATGTTCTATCATTCTACTAGGATATTACATTTATTCTTTTAAAAATGCAAGACAGCCCCTTAATCCTACATTCATTTTATGCACCAAAACCAAATATGTTTTAACCCATCATTCCCTATCTACATGCTCTTTATCATTTTCCATGACAATGCAATCCTATTGCATGAGTATAGTCCATCTAAACTCACTTCAATCACATTTAGTACTAATATGATCTCATTCCATCTATTGATTATCTACTCATAATGTATAAACTATATTTCCTTATTTCTTTACTTAAGCATGAGCAAGCACAACATCACACTAATCCTTCAATCATAGAGTTCATTTATTAACTTACAAACATATAACATTATAAATCCATTACTTTCAATACAAGTGCATGGCATTCATCATATAAAAGTCATTTACTATTCATCTAGCAGGATATACATTCCATTACTATGCAAATCAATCCATTTCCTATTAGCTATATTCTAAGGCCTCAATACCTTTTAATCCCAATTTTATTTTACATTCTATTATACATCCTAAACATTCCATAAAATAGTACAATTAAACCATAATTCAACTCCAGTTCTCTTTCAAGGTACAAAAGATCACATTACATTACATGAACTCCATTATATTCATTACATAAATCTTCTACGAGGTACATCCATAATCATCATGAAGAAGAATACACGTCCACGCATGAAGAATCCAAGAGAACGTCCAAATGGCTTAAAAGCATAAACCACCCGACAATGTCGAACCAAAGGAACCACCCCCCGTGCGAGGAGACGACACAAGGTCCCAACACACACACTAAACCTAAATTGGCACCCTAACCAAAGAAACTAACTGCACAAGGACATTACTACAAGAACCCATACATTACTACAATAATAAACTCCCAAAAGCACACAACTTAACAAGACATTAATGCTTCCAACAAGGCGTAATCTTAAATCATCAAGAGGGACACGTGGAGCCATCGCAACATATGAGAGACTAAGGGAGATTAGCTTATTGTCTTCACGACCTTCTCATGCTTATCCTAAAACATGCTCTGCAGGACTAAGTCATGAGGCTCAAATCAATTTATTATCTTATTAATGAATGTATCTACCCAACCCATCAATTATTAGGTTATCACTTATTTATGAATCATGGTAAACTCCAATGTGGCCTGATGTCTAGTTTTCATGCATCTTTACAAGGAACCGCATGCAAGCTTATCTCTTGTGACTCTATTCATCACAAGGAAGCCCACTCCCCCTAATATGGCCCAACAATAAATCACAAGAGGCTCTAAACCATAATAAAACATGAAAATATAACATACATATGCAACCAAGAACATCCACACATACTATTACAACATACGCAAGGATACAACAACATCAAATATAACAAAATGAGCCTCTTGCCCAATAAAAGCATCCCAACAACCAAATAAGTTCTCAAAGAGAGAAACATTTCTCAGAAAGCGTACAGAGCCGTAAGGAACATTCTAAGGAAACCAAAAATATACTTTTCGGAAGCAACTATACAAAAACACCATATAACATAAAGTTTCTCCCCAAATATTTATTTCCAAAACTATATTATACCCATTGAATAAATATTATTTTCAACCCATCTCCCACAAACAATGTGTAGACACAAAGCATATAGGGAAGCCATTAAAATAAAAATAATACAAAGGCTCAAGCTCCAACCTGCAACCAGAAGTGATGGAATGTACTTGTAGAAGAGACCCCCACAAAGACAAGCCAAAATCCAACCAAGCTCTAGCCAAAATCTAAGTGTAAATCCAAAGCCAAAGGAAAAATGTTTGCAGAATGTGTTCATACACCCCACTTAGGAAATGAAAGTCAAATTATTAAATAAACATAAGCTATAAATTAATTAATTAATTAATTAATTATTATCTCATAAATAATCAAGCCAATAGCATTTAACGGTAGGTGGGGAATATAATAAACTCGTTTACTCTTGTAATAAGAGAAATAGCTAAAATTATATAAAATATTATTTACCAAGTAACAAGAGAAATGTAATAAGATATTATAAAGTATTGATTACCAATGCACAAACAATAATGACCATGCCCTATTAAATATCTAATCTGACCATTTAAAATAAAACCAATTAAATAATTAAATATATGTTGCCAAGGCTTATAAAATAAAAGCTGACTAAATAAATAAATATAAAATAACCAAGGCTCAATAAATAAATTAAAAGCCACAAATAAATATTAACCAACATTAAAATATAAAAGCACTATTAAATAATAAACAATAAATAAATATATGCCAATTAAACAATAAATCAATAATAAATAAATAAATAAACATTAAATACCAAAAAAGTAATTAAACCATAAACATTAAATGAATAAATAAATAATTAATTAAATAATTAAATATTAAATGAATGATCAAACCTTAATGAAGATTAAACAATAAATACCAAATAAATATTAAAATCACACAAAATAAATAACCATCAAATATCAAATAATTAAATACTCAAAGCCAATAAATTTAATGCATTAAAATAAGCATTATTAATTATAAAACCACACATCAAGGATCACATAATTAATCTAAACATAATCAAATAAATCAACCGTTTCTAAACATACTCACAATACTGAAAAGATCAAACTCACCAACTGACGTGGCGAATTATGCCAAGACGCTACGACACTTGGTGCACATCTTAGACCTAGAGTAAGTGAGGGGAACTCATGTCATATCCAAACCACATAAGCCAGTGGAATTAAAGGCATGCTCAGACATGTGAATCTAGGTGGAGTCGATGTCTGGTACTTGCAAGGTCCTACAACCACAAAACGATAATACAACATATACATATATATCATAACAGACAAGCGATAGAGAGTTGCGTCGACACATCCTGCTTGCAATGAGTGATGTGGAATCGTATCTATCACAGAGATAGTAAAAAACATCTCATAATAATCTCATCAAATGTAATCATTAAATAGGGTTAGCTTAATCATAATCACCATCAAATCCATGATCAATATAATCTATCGATAATGTATCACATAGTAAGCATATAGTATCCATCAAATCACATGATCAATAATGATAGTATCAACATCGTATAAATAATGCAAAATAGCATATGCCCAAAAAAATTTATCATCACAATGCGTAACTAAAACACATGAATAATCATCATCCAAACCATCATAAATAGTCGAGATAAGTCTATCACGCATGAAATAAAAGTCAACTCTAATCAAAACAAGTCAAGTCAAGGGTGGACACTACATCCTCCTCCGCTTAGACTCGACTTACTCCTGGAAGTCGTAAGAGTTAGGGTGACAACTAGAAAACATTAGTTAAAAGATTCCTTTTAACATAAACATATTATAGTATTTTCTAGCTCAAGCAAGATAATGACAACAAAATTCCCTCCTTATGCTTCAATTATTTGAAATAAACACGTTACACAGAAGGTAAAGGAAGCACCAACTCCTATTAATTGCGATATGTACACTAAATTGTTAAAATATTTTCAAGGGAACTTCATTTTAACCACACTTTTGCAAAACAAAACTATAATTTTAGTCATTGAGTTAAGCATCAATAAGCAGAAATCATTATATTTCACACCAATATTCATAGTAACACTCCTTCAACATCTAGTTGCACACAAATAAAGAGAGAGATATACATTTTACACAATATCTTACACATATGCACATATTATATTATTGAAGAAATAATATCATAAGCCTAAATGAGGGGAAATTTCTTATAAATAAGCCTCTTCATGTCAAATACATTCAAGGCATCGCACTATAACCAAACATAAACAACCCATTTACTTAAAAGATCAAGATTCATGGAATTCAAATGTACTAATTTCCACCATGCTTCCATTGCACTACTCTTGATACAACATTAGGTGCAATCTTCATCCAATCAAATCATTCAAAAGCATCTTTAATCCATTATTTATACATGATATGTAGACTAAATATTTTGAAGGCAAGAAATCAACAGCTGGTCTTTATTTAACTACTCTATAAATTACAGACTTCACAATTCCAAAGCACTTCTATCTACTATAAAATTCAAAAAATTACCAACACATTTCATCTTATTAACACCTTTCATTTACTTAGCTAATATCAACATTATCTAATTGTTTTCTTAGTCTAGTGCACTTCTCTGTTGTGTCCTCCCTTGCACACATTATCAGAGGTTCAAAATGAACATGATAGAGACAACACTTGACTCAAGATAAGGGCCCACAATACATCGACACTCAGAATGACCATCATAGACAACAAAAGAAGAAGTCAAAGGAAACATCCTCAAATAAATTCATTAAATTACTAGAGAAGAAAAGTTGTCAGTGAAATCAATCAAGAAATTTAAGTGTGACAAGTGCCACCACAAGGGCAAAAATAAAAGAAAGAACTCAGTGGTCATCCCAAGAGTAAAGAAATCTCAAAAACACATTAATCCCAATGATACATCACACAAATCACAAATTAACTCAAGAAAAAATAAACGAGTCATCCAAGCCACATCACGAGGTGACCATCATTAGTCACACCAAAGGGAGTAACCGCTGCACAACATCCAAGGGTACACTGCCTTGAATGTGTTAGAGAGGGCATGCCATATATTTAAGACCTTTATTTTATTCACATATCCATATCCCTTACATCATCTTTTAAACAATGCAATCTTTTATGAAAGTCTTAGTCATTTATTCTTTACGGAAGATAACATATGCTAGGAAGTGATAAATTGACTAATGTACTCATACATGCACAAGGAATACACTCATACTATGACTAGTGTTCAAGATATCTTATCTATACCATGATCATATTAACCAAGTTATAATAGAAACAAAGGTTAGAACTTCGATTAATCACTTGATAGTAAGCTATAACATACATCATTTCTCTATATGTGCAACCAATAGCATATAAAAAATTAGAATGTCCTTCATAAAATCATTAAGCAATTTAGTCAATCATATATTTAATCAAGAAAATAAGTTTCATTACTTAAGCCAAATTTTAATATTAATTTCTACTCACATCCACACCTCTTACCCATAGCAATCTCCTAATATACTCCTAGTTATCTAAATTAAGGATTACACAACCCTACTTGCAAAAACTTAATTTCCTCTTTTATGTAATGTCACACAAATTTCATAGATATATGGGCAAGTGCAAGGTAATGAGTCACAAATTCGCGGAAGTCCACGCGTTGGAAAATGCGCTCTTATAAACAGGGGCCCGTTTATGCTTCGGGTTCCTGAGCCAAAAGCTAGCGGGGCCATGAATCAAAAATAAATGGGCCCCCGTTTTCTTCTAAAATGGGGGCCCGCTTTTTACAAACGAGGGCCCGCTTTTTTAAAAATGGGCCCCCGTTTCTAAATCGTATTTTTCTTTTTTTTTCCTCAAGCCGCCCTTGTTTGAAAACGGGGGCCCGTTCTGTGGAATTTGATTCCACAACCCGCCACTTGACTCGGGATTAGGCCCGAGATAGGCCTGGGATGGCTACACCTAAGACATGGACCTGCAAATTCAAATCTCCATGAATGAAAGCACAAATATGATCTTCTGAAATAATTTACGTGCCTGTAATTAGAGAATTTTTATACGAAATTAAAACCCATTTCAGATTGTACTGTCTAAATTCTAAATATGTAAATTTATTTAAAAATTTATTATTTTAACTATTTTTCATTTAATTTATACTAAATCGGGTCCATAAACTTGAAATATTAACTAATTTTGTTAATTTAATAACTTTTTTATTTTAATGAATTTTGAAAAAAAAATTATATATCATCAATCTACACAAAATTATTTTCTATTTAACAATAAATAAAATTTAAAAATGTTCAGTTTACGTCAAATTATGTGGGCCGTACACGTCAAATTTTTAAAAACATAATTACGGTCATTAAAAATAAAATATTTAAAAAAAAAAAAGAGAAAAATATGCTCATCAATCTTTAGTGAATTACAAACCATTTCCCAAAACGGTTTGATAAAATAATTTTAATTGTGTCAAAAAGTGTGGGTCGTACACATGCATGGTATGGTCCTGAAACAGGCATTTTGAAAACATAGTTTTTTAGAACTCCATTCCAAAAGTTATTTTTTATTATGTGGGTATTAAAATAAATTACATATTTGGAAAGTACACTTAGAGGGATATCTTTTATATTACTGTCTTTTTCCAAGATTCAATATCCAAGTGTTTCAAAATTTAAGCTCAAATGAGACAAAATCTGAAAATCAGGGAAAACACTTCCACTTTTTGGCCAAAAAGTGGACTCATCTTCTTGAACTGACCCATATGCACCATTCTATTCAAACACACTTGGACTACCATTACTTGATTGTTATCATTCATAGACTATGTATTTTCAGCATTTCAAGGAAAATTGACATTTAGAAACCCAATACAAATTCATACGACTACTTATCATAAATTATCTCACCAACATTTGTGAAGGAAGCACTTTATTAAAATTCAAATAAGGTAAGGAGGTAACATTCTTTCTTCATCTATCCATCTAATCAATCAAAAACATTTCTTCAAAGCCACACATCTCCTACTCAAGGATAAAACTTTTATCTTGCCAAACCAAATAAATACACTATGGTATTATTACAACTCCTACATATTCAATGCATCAATCCTCACTTCAATACACATATTTATATCATCTAGTCTTTTAACTTATTGGTTTTGTGAATTTTTTTTTTTAAATGGTGAGATATTCTATCTAATCAATTTTTCCTTTTTAAAAGAACAGAGATCATGAATGCAATACTTAAATTTCGACCTTCATTGCAAATTTATTACATCCAAAATTCTCTTTAATATATGCAAATTCATTCCACCAATGATGATTTCGACCCTTTTATTTCACAAACTCTTAAGTATTTGAAACGTTTACCCAAAAGAGAGAGGAGGAAGAAAGGATACTACCACACCATCAATACATACAAAATTTATGCATAATCAGTTGAGTTTCCTAGTCATGTCAGACGCAACTACTTACATCCTTTTATGATATGCAATTTCAACTTTCCATATGGTCTCCTAATTATTACAAAAGCAACTATAAATCTCAAATTTATTGAAATATATGATTTTCTCAAACAACATTTTCTTACATGCAGAATCACACATATACAAACAGCTGACAGTTCTATTGGGTACCCATACATCACTAACTAACTTTCTTACGTTACACATAGGAGATTAAAATAAGGAAAAGGTATTATTAAGCTACTTTTATATATATAGATGCATCACATACAAGTTCTTCGATTTCACATCATGATCTATACTAAATTATTCCTAAATGCATAATAAAAACACTTCATCTTGCTATCCGTAGGAAGATCGACATAACAAACTAATTTTATGAACATACCATTAGTTAAGAAGATACCCACATTCTTTTCTCATTCTACTACATAATTATTTATATATAAGAGAACAACCTTTATCATTCAAGTAAGCACTAGAAATTTACAAGGCAAGCAAGATCGGATAGGATCATATAGACATTTCTCTTATTCTAAAGACATGCATATGAAATGAATACACACTTTGCTTAAAATTATGATTCCTAAAAGGGATTAGAGAAAAACACAAGGCACAAACATCTAAGATTTTTGAAATTCCAATGACACTTCTTCCAACACAAATCTCAAAGAGAAACTTGATTCAAAGGAACATCAAAGCACATTCACAAGACTAATAGCAACATCCTTAACCAAAGATCCTAGTGTTTGCAACATGGGCTCTGATAGCAAATGTAATGCCCGCCAAAACACCCTAGAGAAACTAGACATCTAACATACTAATGGAGATTAAAAAAAATTATTAACATCTAATAACAACTAATGTAACACATAACATCTCCATCTAACTACATTCATTAACCATTTACCCATTACGAACATACATCATTACACATTTCATTAATTAACATGAGCGGAAATAACATGACACCATAAATCTTTCCCTGGGGTACTTCAACATCATTACTTAATTTAACTTCCATAATGACATCCCACTCACACGACAAACATATTTCATCTTGGATTAATGCATCATATTTAATTTCCTAATCATGAGATATGCAACCTACTAGATTATATATCCATCATGATATGCATTACGTTCTATCATTCTACTAGCATATTGCATTTCTTCTTTTAAAAATGCAAGACAGCCCCTTAATCCTACATTCATTTTATGCACCAAAACCAAATGTGTTTTAACCAATCATTCCCTATCTACATGCTCTTTATCCTTTTCCATGACAATGCAATCTTATTGCAAGGGTATAATCCATCTTTACTAATCCATCTAAACTTACTTCAATCACATTTAATACTAATATGATCTCATTCCATCTATTATGATTATCTACTCATAATGTATAAAATATATTTCCTTATTTCTTTGCTTAAGCATGAGCAAGCACAACATCACACTAATCCTTCAATCATAGAGTTCATTTATTAACTTGAAAACATATAGAATTAAAAATCCATTACTTTTAATACAAGTGCATGGCATTCATCATATAAAACACATTTACTATTCATCTAGCATGATATACATTCAATTACTATGCAAATCAATCCATTTCCTTAATCCTACATTCATTTTATGCACCAAAACCAAATGTGTTTTAACCCATCATTCCCTATCTACATGCTCTTTATCCTTTTCCATGACAATGCAATATTATTGCATGGGTATAATCCATCTTTACTAATCCATCTAAACTTACTTCAATCTCATTTAATACTAATATGATCTCATTCCATCTATTATGATTATCTACTCATAAAGTATAAACTATATTTTCTTATTTCTTTACTTAGGCATGAGCAAGCACAACATCACACTAATCCTTCAATCATAGAGTTCATTTATTAACTTTAAAACATATAGAACTATAAATCCATTACTTTTAATACAAGTGCATGGCATTCATCATATAAAACTCATTTACTATTCATCTAGCATGATATACATTCCATTACTATGCAAATCAATCCATTTCCTGTTAGCTATATTCTAAGGCCTCAATACCTTTTAATCCCAATTTTCTTTTACATTCTATTGTATATCCTTAAAATTCCATAAAATAATACAATTAAACCATATTGCAACTCCCATTCTATTTGAAGGTACATAAGATCACATCCTTACAATAATACAATTACATCTCTAATGTCTTATTATAATTTATGACATAATCCTAATTTCCAACTACTACATACAAGAATATTACATTACATGAACTCCATTATATTCATTACATAAATTTTCTACAAGGTACAACCATAATCATCATGAAGAAGAATCCATATCCACACACGAAGAATCCAAGAGAACATGTCAAAGGCTAAAAAGCACCAACCACCCCCGCGCTAGGAGATGACACAAAGTCCCAACACACACTCTAAACCTAAAATGGTACCCTAACTAAAAAGACTAACCACACAAGGACTCTCATGCAAGAACCCACACATTACTACAAAAATAAACTCCCAGAGGCATACAACTTAACAAGACATAAATGCTTCCAACAATGCATAATTATAAATCATCAAGGTGGACACATGTAGGAGTAGAGTGTCATCACATGTCATCCTCATAACATAAGGCACTAGCCTGATGGACATGTGGAGCCATCTCAACCTATGAGAGACTAAGGGAGATTATCTTATCACCTTCATGGCCTTCTCATGCTTATCCTTAAACATCCTCCCTAGAACTAAGTCGTGAGGATCAAATCAATTTATTATCTTATTAATGAATCTAGCTACCCAACCCATCAATTATTAAGTTATCACTTATTTATGAATCATGGTAAACTTCAATGTTCCCCGAGGTCTAGTCTTCATGCATCCTTACAAGGAACCTCAGGCAAGCCTATCTCTCGTGACTCTGGTCATCACAAGGAAGCCCACTTCCCCTAATATGGCCCAACAATAAATCACAAGAGACTGTAAACCATAATAAAACATGAAAATATAACATACACAAGAACATCCACACATACTATTGCAACATACGCAAGGCTACAACAACATCAAATATAACAAAATGAGCCTCTTGGCCAATAAATACAAGGCATAACCAAGCCATTAAATTTGTCATCAAATAAGAAGATAACATCACAGCAAGGCCAATCCACTTGCTAGTCTCAAAAAAACAATATAACTTACTCATTAACATGGAGAGTCTAAATACATCAAAACTGATCAAAGCCAAATCTAGAAAATATGAGCAGCCCTCAATAAAGCCTATAGTACACAAATTCACTCAGAAAAATTAATCAAAATACTTGCAAAGCTTTGAAAAACATGTGCCCAAGAGGTTAGCGCATTTACCCAACAGGTTAGCGCATTTACCCAACATGTTAGCGCTTTTACCCAATAGGTTAGCGCGTTTACGCAACAAGTTAGCGCTTTTGCTGAAACAACGCAAATACATAAATTTAACAGAAAACTTAAGAAAACTTTCGCCAAAAATATAAAATCATACTTAACCAAATCTCATGAAACAAAGACCAACAAGGTCACCCAGAAATAAGGAATAAAAGGGCATAAATAAATAAAATCTAATGAAGTATAAATAAAAATATATCAAAGCTTTTCTCACGGTAAAACACATAAATAAACCAGAATAAACACTCACAGAACCTCTCAACAACCCAACAAAACACACACGGGATAATCCTATGCAAAAAGGGGATTCTATAGCATCCCAACAACCAAATAAGTGCTCAGAGAGGAAGAAACATTTCTCAGGAAGTGTACAGAGCCATGAACGACATTCTCAAGAAACCAAAAATATATTTTTCGGAAGAAACTATACAAAAATACCATACAATATAAAGTTTCTCCCCAAATATTTATCTCTAAAACAATATTAAAACCACTGAATAAATATTATTTTCAACCCATCTCTTGCAAACAATGTGCAGACACAAAGCATACAGGGAAGCCATTAAAGTAAAAATAATACAAAGGCTCAAGCTCCACCCTACAACCAGAAGTGATGGAATGTAGCTGAAGAAGAACTCCCCACAAAGAAAAGCCAAAATCCAACCAAGCTCCAGCCAAAATCCAAGTGTAAATCCAAAACCAAAGGAAAAATGCTTGCAGGAAAAAAATTCAGAGAATAGCCAATCCCAAAAACATCACGGGAATGAAAATAAAAAGAAAACAATAATCAAAACCCTAACCTCAATCTCAGCCAATCAAAATATTTCATTTTGGAATATATTTTACCAATGTCCTCAAGATTGATTGTGCTCTGCAACTAAGGCACGGACCTCGGTGGTGTCGCTGGTTGCAGGATGGTACCACGTGAGAGGGCTCCCTGGCCTTGCTGGGAAGCCCTCGAAACATTTATTACTCTCCATGCAATAAATGGAGCCGAATAAAGGTGACCCCAACAACCTAAAACCGCCCATTCTTTCCTCTGCAAACGGTTGAGAGCAACGAAAAACCTTCAGCCAAGCGGTGGAGGGCAAGCGGTTTTCATTCCCTGAAGATGCAAAGTTCGAAGCCACTCTCCACCATGAAGATGAAGCCAATCTCGCAGGAACACAAGGTGAGGTCTACTTATCCAAACACATCATAATTAAACCTAACGACTCAATGCTCTCTGCCATTTCTTCTGAGATTTCTACACTTAGGGATTCAACAATTTTTTCGCTGCCTTTGATGTAAATAACTTACCATCTTGTCAATATATGAATAAATGGCTGCAAGATGTGTGGGTCAATAAACTAGGGTTTCACTTTTCATTTTGTAGAATGACTCAAAAGGGTTTGTTTCTAATTTTCTTTGACAATAAGGAAAGCCAAAGCAAAATTGTAAATAAGCAGTTTTGGTCGGTAGGGAATTCGTCTTTTAGGGCTGTTCGTTGGGACCCTGAGGCTTGTAACGATGAAATTCTCGCCCATTCCTGTCCGAAATGGATAACCATTAAGAATGTCCTGGCCTTCCTCTGGTCCTATGTTGATAAAATTGTGAAACCCTTGGGGAAAATTGTAAAAATTGACTCTTCTCCCTCGATACTCCCTCATCTCGATGCTAGACTTCTCATTGCCTTGAAACCAGGTATGGTATACCCTGCTGAAATTGTTATTTGCCTTAACAATAAAACTTACTATTGTTCAATTGAGTATATGGTGGAATTGATGCATGCCATTTTTGTAAGGTTAGTGGCCATTTTAGAAGTAAACCTCCCTTATTATTAAATAAATCTTCAAAGTCTAAGACTCGGGCCTCCGGTCCCCCCCTGTACCTAAAGCCTCGCCTTCTGAACCTGCCCCCACGTCCCCCCCTCATGTCCCTTCCTCCCCCCCACCACCCGCATCTTCTCCTTCCCCCTCTCTGCTCCCCCACAACCTTCCCCCTTCCTCCTCGACGCCCTCGATGGCTAAATCCATCCTAGACTACATAAATGCTATCAAGACGACTCTCGCCGCTGCTCAGCCTCCTCCCTTTAATCCCACTGAACCGGTTGGTACCCCTGCTCATCTCTCAACCCCAAGGACCCTTAATGCCCAACAATTAGTGATGGAAAAACTAAGAAAAGCAGCTGAAGCTAGGAAAATTCTTGAGCAAAACCTCTTCAATCAAAAATTGGAAATTGAAGCCTCTCTCTGTCAGTTACCTAACCTTGAGGACATTGATAGGGGTGTTCCTTTTGGTGTAACCAATGCCCCAGCTGCATTTATGAACCTAATGAATAGTGTACTCCATGACTACTTGGATAAATTTGTTTTGGTATTTCTAGATGACATATTGATTTACTCTAGAAATGAGGAGGAACATTTAGTACACCTACAAATTGTTTTGCAAAGGTCGAGGGAACATAACTTATATGGGAAATTGTCAAAATGTGCTTTCTTCGAGGAAAAGATTCACTACCTTGGGCATATAATATCAAAGGAAGGAATAGCAGTTGACCCAGATAAGATAAAGGCAATAGTAGAATGGCCGATCCCTAAAAACGTTTCAGAGGTAAGAAGCTTTATGGGGCTAGCAGGGTACTATAGGAGGTTTGTGGAAGGATTCTCTAAGATAGAAAACCCCATCACCTCATTACAGAGGAAGGGTAAAAGGTTTGTGTGGACAGAACAAAGTGATAAGGCATTCCAAATTTTGAAAGGGAAATGAACTTCAACACTCATTCTAAAGGTACCAGATCCGAATGGACACTTCACAGTTGTAACTGACGCCTCTATCGAAGGTTTAGGAGGAGTACTTGTCCAAGATGGAAGGGTAGTAGCTTACGAATCTAGGAAGCTAAAGACTCATGAAGATAATTATGCACCCCACGACTTAGAGTTAGCAGCGATTGTGCATGCCCTACAGAAATGGAGACACTTCTTACTAAGGAAGCCCTTTGAGTTAAAGTCAGATAACCAAGGACTAAAGTACATCTTTACCCAACCCCACTTAAATGCTAGACAAAGAAGGTGGTTAGAGTTTCTAAGTGAATATGATTTTGAAATTGAATCTATTAAGGGGAAGGAAAATAGGGTGGCAAATGCTTTAAGTAGAAGGACACACTTGATGACTATAGCAACATTCAAAACTTCTTTCAAAAGACAAGTAATGGATGAGCAGGGACATGACCCATGGTATGAGCAAGTCAAATTGACTTAGAATACGATCCAACTAATCCTAAGGTTGAAGGGTATACATTAAATTACGATGGGTTGCTCAGATACAATAATAGAATCTATATTCCTAATTCAGGAGACTTAAGGAAAGTAGTCTTGTCGGAGGCTCATAATGCCCCTTATTCAGGGCACCCGGGAGTTAACAAACTTTATGCAAACCTAAAGAAGTTATACTTTTGGCAAGGGATGAAGAATGACATAGTCAAGTTTGTGGCTATATGTCTGGAGTGTCAAAGAGTAATGGCAGAACATAGACATCCAGCTGGATTGTTACAGTTACACGATGTACCTCAACACAAGTGGAAAGTTATTAACATGGATGTTGAGCAAGGGTTGCCCATGTCACCTTCTAGGCATGATACAATAATGGTGGTAATTGAAAAACTCACTAAGGTGGCACACTTTATACCAGGGAATTTGACGGATGATGCACCTACCTTGGCTAGGCGCTTTGTTAAGGGAATATTTAGGTTGCATGGAATGCCAGAGAAAATCATATCAGATAGAGATGCTAGGTTCGCTTCAAGGTTTTGGACAACTCTTCAAATAGCTCTAGGAACTCAACTAAATTTTAGCACTGCATACCATCCTAAAACCGACGGTCAAACAGAAAGGACAAATCAGATTTTAGAAGACCTACTTCGCATGTACTGCATGGACCAACAGAAGAAATGGGAAAATTAACTACCTCTAGTAGATTTTGCTTACAATAATGCATATCAAACATCTTTGGGAATGGCACCTTTCGAGGCATTGTATGGTAGGCCATGTCGAACACCTTTGAGTTGGGATAGTCTTGAGGATAGACTAATTGTTGGACCAGATATGTTGAAGGAAATGGAAAGGAAAACTAAGGAAATTAGGCAAAGATTGAAGGAAGCCTCAGATAGGCAGAAAAGTTATGCAGACAAGAACAGGACACCAAGGGAGTTTGAGGTGGGAGATAAAGTCTTCCAAAGGGTTAGGCCACACAAGAGTTCCATAAGGTTTGCGAAAAAGACCAAGCTTGCACCTCGTTATGTTGGACCTCTTGAAATATTGGAAAGGATTAATCTAGTTGCATACCGGTTGGCCTTACCTCCCCAGTTGAGCGGAATCCATGATGTCTTCCATGTATCTCCTCTTAAAAAGTATGTACCTGATAAGAAACATATTTTGAATTGGGATGCTTGACAGGTCCAGGAAATGGGAGGAATAATGATAGAGCCATTCAAAATCTTGGAGAGGCATCAATGCCAATTGCGCAACAAAGAGGTTGATCAATGCAAAGTACAATGGAATCAATATGATGAAAGGAATGCCACATGAGTAGGCTCTTTTGGATGCATTCCATAAGTGCATCGGGACAATGCACAAATTAAGGGGGGGAGGATGTCACAACCCTCCTTTATCACTTTTTGATTTGATACAATTCTATTATATTTTTGTTGAGCTATTGAAAATAATTAAATGAATATTATAAAAGAATAAATAATGGACCCACACACACACTTGGAGAATATAATTCAAAAGGCATTAATTATTTTATTTTTATTTTTATTTTCCCACTCCCAATTATGGCACATGTTGTAGGAGGAATTAGAAGCTTCTAGAGGAATCTTCAATACCTTGCATGTAACTCCCCCACTAGGATTTTAATCAATGTTTGCATGAGTCTAATATTAGAAAATAATCTCATTTCTAATTAATTTCTCTAGATAGTGGAATTAAGGGATTTTTCTTATATATTGTATGCAAGTTTTGATAAGAGGGAGTTGATTATGTTTTGAAGAATTTAATCTTCCAAGTTTTAGTAGTAGGATCTTCTTTGGTAGTCTCATTTTCGTTGTAGGATTGTTAAGTTGTTCTTGAAGATTTCTCTCAAGTTACAAGGAAGGATAAAAAATGATAGCTAGAGGATTCAACATCGAGCTTCGATAAGCCGGGTTCTCTTTTTTGTCATCTCTCATTTACATATGAGAAATTTGTATTATAAAAAAAAATAGCTTCTAGATCTTCCTTTATATAAAAATAAATAAATTATTAGATTGTAAATCTTTTCTTCTTATTTAAGGATAAATATTGATAAAAGTACTTTCATATAATGCATGTAAAAGATAGCTTTATTATTTATTTAATTCTCTTTAGAAAATATATATCAGATCTTGCTTTTGCTTTTCCAAAATATTTTTTCTTTGATCTGTGCAAAAATCATATTTCCCTTACTTAAATTTCTTTTTCTGAGATTAAACTCCTCTCTGTGTGATTAAATGATAATCACTTGTGTATGAATCTTGTTCCTTATTATTCTTCTCTTAAATTCATTTCTCTCGCTCTTGGAATGTAAATCTTATTTCTGTAATTAAATCTTACATCCCTGTGAATAATCTTACCTCTGTGTGAATACAAGTTGATATTCTGCATATGAAGTTATTTAAATATTTTTTTTCCCTGTGAGTAAAAACCCGTCTCTCTCTCTCTCTCTCTCTCTCTGAATGTAGATTTGATCATAAATCTCAATTCCTTATGAGCATTCTTACTTCTCTGTGAACAGAAAATGTCTGATAATAAAATATAAACTTCATTGTATCCATTACTCTCTGTGAAAAATGAAGTATAAATCTCTCTGTGAATATTAGTTATGTACATTCCTGAAACAATTTAGTTTTCTGTGTTATTCATCCCTATGAATAAATTCTTATTCTCATTTGTTTTACATTAATATTTCTATTACACATATATCTGTTTATATATTTCTCTCTATGCTTAAATAAATTGAAAATGAAAACTATATATATATATATATATAAAGTATTTATATTATCGTTAAAATTTTTGCCAAACAAATTTATATGCGAAACAATGCAAAATCCGTAGATTAAACTTCGCATGGAACGATGTGCCGATGCAGGGGGAGTGGCCGGAGTTATTATCGCGGCCAGGAGGGGTACCCCCACTACCCTGCGGTCACTCTTACGGCAATGGCCGCAGGGTAGTGGAGGGGACCACGACGGTCCCCCACCACTGCAGGCCTATACCCGCAAGTCCGCAGTGGTGATGGGACCCGTGGGCCCCCTCTTCCACTTGCCTATTAAAAGCCACAACATAAATTATTATTTTTTTGGCAAATGAATTTATTAAATTCTTTTTTTATATATATTTATTTACTTAGTTTAAATAAAATCAACTTAGGTAGATTTATAATTAAATTATCTTTAGTAAATTTAGTAAATTTTATAATTGTAAAATTAAATTATAATTAGATCTTTCAATCTATTTAAGATTCGTTGGGCCACTTAGTTGCAATTTTGGATTCATCAAAAATAATTAATTCATGATTGAACCAAAAAATGTCTAAACTAATTGCTATTTTTGGAACCTATGACTATAATTAATTATTCTCGTGGTAGGAATAATACATTGCTTAATCTTGCACGCAAGTTACACTATTCTTGTATCATGCAAATTACTTATACATTAATTGCATTTATTGACGTTTTCATCCCCATGCAAGTTACACATTTTTAATTATCAATATGCGAGTTCGTAATTGTCAGTATTATGTAAGTTAGATTTCAAGTTTGAAATATTAATTGTAGAAAGATGGTATTTTTTTTATCAAGTGGTACATGAATACCATCGAGGTAGTCATTTCAATTAGTTAAACTTTATAATGTCTAATTACGTACATTCATTTCATAATTGTTTTCAAGCATGATGTTTTCATAGCTTCTTAGTTAGAAAACTAAATAAAGGAAGTTGGAAAACCAAAACCTAGCAGCGTTTGGTATATACAGTGCCTCTAGGTCACGCTTACGGGTAATGTCGTCATGTTGAACTACTGCACTTAATGCCTAATAAAGTTGTATCAACGATGTCTGTGGCATCGTCCCGATAAATCGTCGAGGAGTAATAAGGGACACTTGGAAGTTAAAGTCCAAGGGGTGGGTAATCCCCCTTGGATTGATAATCTAATAAGATAATTCTAAAATAATCTTTCATCCGCTGAATTAAACCATAGTAAACCCCTATAGGGATGATTGAGTGAAATGCTTTTATGAAATTGATTTAATCTCGAAGAATTGTTGACGATTGACAATTGGTCAAGGGTGATGCTTATGATAGGTATTAGGATCTATTTGTTTTAGGACACAAGCAATAGGCCATCTTGAGCCTTTGCTTAAGTGCTACCACTGTGGGTAGCAACCGTAGAGAAACTGTCTGGGACATTGACCCTAGAAAAGGTTGCGTACCCACTAATCAGTTTACACCAAACCATAGAGTAGAAAATAGAACTACATACTTTACG